>NW_026601055.1:0-70000 GCF_029448725.1 Salvelinus fontinalis
CGGCTATTGGTTAACTGGGATATGTCTCCATCTGAGAGGTGAGAGAGAGGCTATTGGTTAACTGGGATATGTCTCCATCTGAGAGGTGAGAGCGGCTATTGGTTAACTGGGATATGTCTCATATGAGAGGAGAGAGAGGCTATTGGTTAACTGGGATATGTCTCCATCTGAGAGGAGAGAGAGGCTATTGGTTAACTGGGATATGTCTCCATCTGAGAGGGGAGAGAGGCTATTGGTTAACTGGGATATGTCTCCATCTGAGAGGGGAGAGAGGCTATTGGTTAACTGGGACATGTCCTCATCTGAGGGGAGAGAGATGCTATTGGTTAACTGGGATATGTCTCCATCTGAGAGGTGAGAGGCTATTGGTTAACTGGGATATGTCTCCATCTGAGAGATGAGAGAGAGGAGAAAGAGGCTATTGATTAACTGGGATATGTCTCTATCTGAGAGGTGAGAGAGAGGAGAGAGAGGCTATTGGTTAACTGGGATATGTCTCTATCTGAGAGGAGAGAGAGGCTATTGGTTAACTGGGATATGTCTCCATCTGAGGGGAGAAAGAGGCTATTGGTTAACTGGGATATGTCTCCATCTGAGAGGAGAACGAGGCTATTGGTTAACTGGGATATGTCTCCATCTGAGAGGAGAGAGAGGCTATTGGTTAACTGGGATATGTCTCCATCTGAGAGGAGAAAGAGGCTATTGGTTAACTGGGATATGTCTCTATCTGAGAGGAGAGAGAGGCTATTGGTTAACTGGGATATGTCTCCATCTGAGAGGTGAGAGAGAGGCTATTGGTTAACTGGGAAATGTCTCCATCTGAGAGGTGAGAGAGAGGAGAGAGAGGCTATTGGTTAAATTTTTTCTAAACTGAATTGCCTAGTTATATAAAGTAAAAAATTAATTAAGTCTTGACACGGATATAATTTTATTACTGTAAGAAAGAATGTGTTCTCCGTGACTTTCCTTGTTAATTTAACTTCCTGAATGATGTCACTCTTCTTATTTTCATTGATGGCCTAGGAACAGTGGGTCAACAACCTTGTTTAGGGGCAGAGGGACAGATTTTAACCTTGTCAACTCAGGGATTCAATCCGGCAACCTTCCAGTTACTAGACAGGCTATTGGTTAACTGGGATATGTCTCTATCTGATAGGTGAGAGAGAGGAGAGAGAGGCTATTGGTTAACTGGGATATATCTCCATCTGAGAGGGGAGAGAGGCTATTGGTTAACTGGGATATGTCTCCATCTGAGAGGAGAGAGAGGCTATTGGTTAACTGGGATATGTCTCCATCTGAGAGGGGAGAGAGGCTATTGGTTAACTGGGATATGTCTCCATCTGAGAGGTGAGAGAGGCTATTGGTTAACTGGTATATGTCTCCATCTGAGAGGTGAGAGGCTATTGGTTAACTGGGATATGTCTCCATCTGAGAGGTGAGAGGCTATTGGTTAACTGGGATATGTCTCCATCTGAGAGGGGAGAGAGGCTATTGGTTAACTGGGATATGTCTCCATCTGAGAGATGAGAGAGAGGAGAAAGAGGCTATTGATTAACTGGGATATGTCTCTATCTGAGAGGTGAGAGAGAGGAGAGAGAGGCTATTGGTTAACTGGGATATGTCTCTATCTGAGAGGAGAGAGAGGCTATTGGTTAACTGGGATATGTCTCCATCTGAGTGGAGAAAGAGGCTATTGGTTAACTGGGATATGTCTCTATCTGAGAGGTGAGAGGCTATTGGTTAACTGGGATATGTCTCCATCTGAGAGGGGAGAGAGGCTATTGGTTAACTGGGATATATCGCCATCTGAGAGGGGAGAGAGGCTATTGGTTAACTGGGATATGTCTCCATCTGAGAGGAGAGAGAGGCTATTGGTTAACTGGGATATGTCTCCATCTTAGAGGGGAGAGAGGCTATTGGTTAACTGGGATATGTCTCCATCTGAGAGGTGAGAGAGGCTATTGGTTAACTGGTATATGTCTCCATCTGAGAGGTGAGAGGCTATTGGTTAACTGGGATATGTCTCCATCTGAGAGGTGAGAGGCTATTGGTTAACTGGGATATGTCTCCATCTGAGAGGTGAGAGAGGCTATTGGATAACTGGGATATGTCTCCATCTGAGAGGAGAGAGAGGCTATTGGTTAACTGGGATATGTCTCCATCTGAGAGGTGAGAGAGAGGAGAAAGAGGCTATTGGTTAACTGGGATATGTCTCCATCTGAGAGGGGAGAGAGGCTATTGGTTAACTGGGATATGTCTCCATCTGAGAGGGGAGAGAGGCTATTGGTTAACTGGGATATGTCCTCATCTGAGAGGGGAGAGAGGCTATTGGTTAACTGGGATATGTCTCCACCTGAGAGGTGAGAGCGGCTATTGGTTAACTGGGATATGTCTCCATCTGAGAGGTGAGAGCGGCTATTGGTTAACTGGGATATGTCTCATATGAGAGGAGAGAGAGGCTATTGGTTAACTGGGATATGTCTCCATCTGAGAGGAGAGAGAGGCTATTGGTTAACTGGGATATGTCTCCATCTGAGAGGGGAGAGAGGCTATTGGTTAACTGGGATATGTCTCCATCTGAGAGGGGAGAGAGGCTATTGGTTAACTGGGACATGTCCTCATCTGAGGGGAGAGAGATGCTATTGGTTAACTGGGATATGTCTCCATCTGAGAGGTGAGAGGCTATTGGTTAACTGGGATATGTCTCCATCTGAGAGATGAGAGAGAGGAGAAAGAGGCTATTGATTAACTGGGATATGTCTCTATCTGAGAGGTGAGAGAGAGGAGAGAGAGGCTATTGGTTAACTGGGATATGTCTCTATCTGAGAGGAGAGAGAGGCTATTGGTTAACTGGGATATGTCTTCATCTTAGGGGAGAAAGAGGCTATTGGTTAACTGGGATATGTGTCCATCTGAGAGGAGAACGAGGCTATTGGTTAACTGGGATATGTCTCCATCTGAGAGGAGAGAGAGGCTATTGGTTAACTGGGATATGTCTCCATCTGAGAGGAGAAAGAGGCTATTGGTTAACTGGGATATGTCTCTATCTGAGAGGTGAGAGAGAGGAGAGAGAGGCTATTGGTTAACTGGGATATGTCTCCATCTGAGAGGTGAGAGAGAGGCTATTGGTTAACTGGGAAATGTCTCCATCTGAGAGGTGAGAGAGAGGAGAGAGAGGCTATTGGTTACATTTTTTCTAAACTGAATTGCCTAGTTATATAAAGTAAAAAATTAATTAAGTCTTGACACGGATATAATTTTATTACTGTAAGAAAGAATGTGTTCTCCGTGACTTTCCTTGTTAATTTAACTTCCTGAATGATGTCACTCTTCTTATTTTCATTGATGGCCTAGGAACAGTGGGTCAACAACCTTGTTTAGGGGCAGAGGGACAGATTTTAACCTTGTCAACTCAGGGATTCAATCCGGCAACCTTCCAGTTACTAGACAGGCTATTGGTTAACTGGGATATGTCTCTATCTGATAGGTGAGAGAGAGGAGAGAGAGGCTATTGGTTAACTGGGATATATCTCCATCTGAGAGGGGAGAGAGGCTATTGGTTAACTGGGATATGTCTCCATCTGAGAGGAGAGAGAGGCTATTGGTTAACTGGGATATGTCTCCATCTGAGAGGGGAGAGAGGCTATTGGTTAACTGGGATATGTCTCCATCTGAGAGGTGAGAGAGGCTATTGGTTAACTGGTATATGTCTCCATCTGAGAGGTGAGAGGCTATTGGTTAACTGGGATATGTCTCCATCTGAGAGGTGAGAGGCTATTGGTTAACTGGGATATGTCTCCATCTGAGAGGTGAGAGGCTATTGGTTAACTGGGATATGTCTCCATCTGAGAGGGGAGAGAGGCTATTGGTTAACTGGGATATGTCTCCATCTGAGAGATGAGAGAGAGGAGAAAGAGGCTATTGATTAACTGGGATATGTCTCTATCTGAGAGGTGAGAGAGAGGAGAGAGAGGCTATTGGTTAACTGGGATATGTCTCTATCTGAGAGGAGAGAGAGGCTATTGGTTAACTGGGATATGTCTCCATCTGAGGGGAGAAAGAGGTTATTGGTTAACTGGGATATGTCTCCATCTGAGAGGAGAACGAGGCTATTGGTTAACTGGGATATGTCTCCATCTGAGAGGAGAGAGAGGCTATTGGTTAACTGGGATATGTCTCCATCTGAGAGGAGAAAGAGGCTATTGGTTAACTGGGATATGTCTCTATCTGAGAGGTGAGAGAGAGGAGAGAGAGGCTATTGGTTAACTGGGATATGTCTCCATCTGAGAGGTGAGAGAGAGGCTATTGGTTAACTGGGAAATGTCTCCATCTGAGAGGGGAGAGAGGCTATTGGTTAACTGGGATATGTCTCCATCTGAGAGGGGAGAGAGGCTATTGGTTAACTGGGATATGTCTCCACCTGAGAGGTGAGAGCGGCTATTGGTTAACTGGGATATGTCTCCATCTGAGAGGTGAGAGCGGCTATTGGTTAACTGGGATATGTCTCATATGAGAGGAGAGAGAGGCTATTGGTTAACTGGGATATGTCTCCATCTGAGAGGAGAGAGAGGCTATTGGTTAACTGGGATATGTCTCCATCTGAGAGGGGAGAGAGGATATTGGTTAACTGGGATATGTCTCCATCTGAGAGGAGAGAGAGGCTATTGGTTAACTGGGATATGTCTCCATCTGAGAGGGGAGAGAGGCTATTGGTTAACTGGGATATGTCTCCATCTGAGAGGTGAGAGAGGCTATTGGTTAACTGGTATATGTCTCCATCTGAGAGGTGAGAGGCTATTGGTTAACTGGGATATGTCTCCATCTGAGAGGTGAGAGGCTATTGGTTAACTGGGATATGTCTCCATCTGAGAGGTGAGAGGCTATTGGTTAACTGGGATATGTCTCCATCTGAGAGGGGAGAGAGGCTATTGGTTAACTGGGATATGTCTCCATCTGAGAGATGAGAGAGAGGAGAAAGAGGCTATTGATTAACTGGGATATGTCTCTATCTGAGAGGTGAGAGAGAGGAGAGAGAGGCTATTGGTTAACTGGGATATGTCTCTATCTGAGAGGAGAGAGAGGCTATTGGTTAACTGGGATATGTCTCCATCTGAGGGGAGAAAGAGGCTATTGGTTAACTGGGATATGTCTCCATCTGTGAGGAGAACGAGGCTATTGGTTAACTGGGATATGTCTCCATCTGAGAGGAGAGAGAGGCTATTGGTTAACTGGGATATGTCTCCATCTGAGAGGAGAAAGAGGCTATTGGTTAACTGGGATATGTCTCTATCTGAGAGGTGAGAGAGAGGAGAGAGAGGCTATTGGTTAACTGGGATATGTCTCCATCTGAGAGGTGAGAGAGAGGCTATTGGTTAACTGGGAAATGTCTCCATCTGAGAGGGGAGAGAGGCTATTGGTTAACTGGGATATGTCTCCATCTGAGAGGGGAGAGAGGCTATTGGTTAACTGGGATATGTCTCCACCTGAGAGGTGAGAGCGGCTATTGGTTAACTGGGATATGTCTCCATCTGAGAGGTGAGAGCGGCTATTGGTTAACTGGGATATGTCTCATATGAGAGGAGAGAGAGGCTATTGGTTAACTGGGATATGTCTCCATCTGAGAGGAGAGAGAGGCTATTGGTTAACTGGGATATGTCTCCATCTGAGAGGGGAGAGAGGCTATTGGTTAACTGGGATATGTCTCCATCTGAGAGGGGAGAGAGGCTATTGGTTAACTGGGATATGTCTCCATCTGAGAGGTGAGAGGCTATTGGTTAACTGGGATATGTCTCCATCTGAGAGATGAGAGAGAGGAGAAAGAGGCTATTGATTAACTGGGATATGTCTCTATCTGAGAGGTGAGAGAGAGGAGAGAGAGGCTATTGGTTAACTGGGATATGTCTCTATCTGAGAGGAGAGAGAGGCTATTGGTTAACTGGGATATGTCTCCATCTGAGGGGAGAAAGAGGCTATTGGTTAACTGGGATATGTCTCCATCTGAGAGGGGAGAGAGGCTATTGGTTAACTGGGATATGTCTCCATCTGAGGGGAGAGAGATGCTATTGGTTAACTGGGATATGTCTCCATCTGAGAGGTGAGAGGCTATTGGTTAACTGGGATATGTCTCCATCTGAGAGATGAGAGAGAGGAGAAAGAGGCTATTGATTAACTGGGATATGTCTCTATCTGAGAGGTGAGAGAGAGGAGAGAGAGGCTATTGGTTAACTGGGATATGTCTCTATCTGAGAGGAGAGAGAGGCTATTGGTTAACTGGGATATGTCTCCATCTGAGGGGAGAAAGAGGCTATTGGTTAACTGGGATATGTCTCCATCTGAGAGGAGAACGAGGCTATTGGTTAACTGGGATATGTCTCCATCTGAGAGGAGAGAGAGGCTATTGGTTAACTGGGATATGTCTCCATCTGAGAGGAGAAAGAGGCTATTGGTTAACTGGGATATGTCTCTATCTGAGAGGAGAGAGAGGCTATTGGTTAACTGGGATATGTCTCCATCTGAGAGGTGAGAGAGAGGCTATTGGTTAACTGGGAAATGTCTCCATCTGAGAGGTGAGAGAGAGGAGAGAGAGGCTATTGGTTAAATTTTTTCTAAACTGAATTGCCTAGTTATATAAAGTAAAAAATTAATTAAGTCTTGACACGGATATAATTTTATTACTGTAAGAAAGAATGTGTTCTCCGTGACTTTCCTTGTTAATTTAACTTCCTGAATGATGTCACTCTTCTTATTTTCATTGATGGCCTAGGAACAGTGGGTCAACAACCTTGTTTAGGGGCAGAGGGACAGATTTTAACCTTGTCAACTCAGGGATTCAATCCGGCAACCTTCCAGTTACTAGACAGGCTATTGGTTAACTGGGATATGTCTCTATCTGATAGGTGAGAGAGAGGAGAGAGAGGCTATTGGTTAACTGGGATATATCTCCATCTGAGAGGGGAGAGAGGCTATTGGTTAACTGGGATATGTCTCCATCTGAGAGGAGAGAGAGGCTATTGGTTAACTGGGATATGTCTCCATCTGAGAGGGGAGAGAGGCTATTGGTTAACTGGGATATGTCTCCATCTGAGAGGTGAGAGAGGCTATTGGTTAACTGGTATATGTCTCCATCTGAGAGGTGAGAGGCTATTGGTTAACTGGGATATGTCTCCATCTGAGAGGTGAGAGGCTATTGGTTAACTGGGATATGTCTCCATCTGAGAGGGGAGAGAGGCTATTGGATAACTGGGATATGTCTCCATCTGAGAGGTGAGAGAGAGGAGAAAGAGGCTATTGGTTAACTGGGATATGTCTCCATCTGAGAGGGGAGAGAGGCTATTGGTTAACTGGGATATGTCTCCATCTGAGAGGGGAGAGAGGCTATTGGTTAACTGGGATATGTCCTCATCTGAGAGGGGAGAGAGGCTATTGGTTAACTGGGATATGTCTCCATCTGAGAGGGGAGAGAGGCTATTGGTTAACTGGGATATGTCTCCACCTGAGAGGTGAGAGCGGCTATTGGTTAACTGGGATATGTCTCCATCTGAGAGGTGAGAGCGGCTATTGGTTAACTGGGATATGTCTCATATGAGAGGAGAGAGAGGCTATTGGTTAACTGGGATATGTCTCCATCTGAGAGGAGAGAGAGGCTATTGGTTAACTGGGATATGTCTCCATCTGAGAGGGGAGAGAGGCTATTGGTTAACTGGGATATGTCTCCATCTGAGAGGGGAGAGAGGCTATTGGTTAACTGGGACATGTCCTCATCTGAGGGGAGAGAGATGCTATTGGTTAACTGGGATATGTCTCCATCTGAGAGGTGAGAGGCTATTGGTTAACTGGGATATGTCTCCATCTGAGAGATGAGAGAGAGGAGAAAGAGGCTATTGATTAACTGGGATATGTCTCTATCTGAGAGGTGAGAGAGAGGAGAGAGAGGCTATTGGTTAACTGGGATATGTCTCTATCTGAGAGGAGAGAGAGGCTATTGGTTAACTGGGATATGTCTCCATCTGAGGGGAGAAAGAGGCTATTGGTTAACTGGGATATGTCTCCATCTGAGAGGAGAACGAGGCTATTGGTTAACTGGGATATGTCTCCATCTGAGAGGAGAGAGAGGCTATTGGTTAACTGGGATATGTCTCCATCTGAGAGGAGAAAGAGGCTATTGGTTAACTGGGATATGTCTCTATCTGAGAGGTGAGAGAGAGGAGAGAGAGGCTATTGGTTAACTGGGATATGTCTCCATCTGAGAGGGGAGAGAGGCTATTGGTTAACTGGGACATGTCCTCATCTGAGGGGAGAGAGATGCTATTGGTTAACTGGGATATGTCTCCATCTGAGAGGTGAGAGGCTATTGGTTAACTGGGATATGTCTCCATCTGAGAGATGAGAGAGAGGAGAAAGAGGCTATTGATTAACTGGGATATGTCTCTATCTGAGAGGTGAGAGAGAGGAGAGAGAGGCTATTGGTTAACTGGGATATGTCTCTATCTGAGAGGAGAGAGAGGCTATTGGTTAACTGGGATATGTCTCCATCTGAGGGGAGAAAGAGGCTATTGGTTAACTGGGATATGTCTCCATCTGAGAGGAGAACGAGGCTATTGGTTAACTGGGATATGTCTCCATCTGAGAGGAGAGAGAGGCTATTGGTTAACTGGGATATGTCTCCATCTGAGAGGAGAAAGAGGCTATTGGTTAACTGGGATATGTCTCTATCTGAGAGGTGAGAGAGAGGAGAGAGAGGCTATTGGTTAACTGGGATATGTCTCCATCTGAGAGGTGAGAGAGAGGCTATTGGTTAACTGGGAAATGTCTCCATCTGAGAGGTGAGAGAGAGGAGAGAGAGGCTATTGGTTAAATTTTTTCTAAACTGAATTGCCTAGTTATATAAAGTAAAAAATTAATTAAGTCTTGACACGGATATAATTTTATTACTGTAAGAAAGAATGTGTTCTCCGTGACTTTCCTTGTTAATTTAACTTCCTGAATGATGTCACTCTTCTTATTTTCATTGATGGCCTAGGAACAGTGGGTCAACAACCTTGTTTAGGGGCAGAGGGACAGATTTTAACCTTGTCAACTCAGGGATTCAATCCGGCAACCTTCCAGTTACTAGACAGGCTATTGGTTAACTGGGATATGTCTCTATCTGATAGGTGAGAGAGAGGAGAGAGAGGCTATTGGTTAACTGGGATATATCTCCATCTGAGAGGGGAGAGAGGCTATTGGTTAACTGGGATATGTCTCCATCTGAGAGGAGAGAGAGGCTATTGGTTAACTGGGATATGTCTCCATCTGAGAGGGGAGAGAGGCTATTGGTTAACTGGGATATGTCTCCATCTGAGAGGTGAGAGAGGCTATTGGTTAACTGGTATATGTCTCCATCTGAGAGGTGAGAGGCTATTGGTTAACTGGGAAATGTCTCCATCTGAGAGGTGAGAGGCTATTGGTTAACTGGGATATGTCTCCATCTGAGAGGTGAGAGGCTATTGGTTAACTGGGATATGTCTCCATCTGAGAGATGAGAGAGAGGAGAAAGAGGCTATTGATTAACTGGGATATGTCTCTATCTGAGAGGTGAGAGAGAGGAGAGAGAGGCTATTGGTTAACTGGGATATGTCTGTATCTGAGAGGAGAGAGAGGCTATTGGTTAACTGGGATATGTCTCCATCTGAGGGGAGAAAGAGGCTATTGGTTAACTGGGATATGACTCCATCTGAGAGGAGAACGAGGCTATTGGTTAACTGGGATATGTCTCCATCTGAGAGGAGAGAGAGGCTATTGGTTAACTGGGATATGTCTCCATCTGAGAGGAGAAAGAGGCTATTGGTTAACTGGGATATGTCTCTATCTGAGAGGTGAGAGAGAGGAGAGAGAGGCTATTGGTTAACTGGGATATGTCTCCATCTGAGAGGTGAGAGGCTATTGGTTAACTGGGAAATGTCTCCATCTGAGAGGTGAGAGGCTATTGGTTAACTGGGATATGTCTCCATCTGAGAGGTGAGAGGCTATTGGTTAACTGGGATATGTCTCCATCTGAGAGATGAGAGAGAGGAGAAAGAGGCTATTGATTAACTGGGATATGTCTCTATCTGAGAGGTGAGAGAGAGGAGAGAGAGGCTATTGGTTAACTGGGATATGTCTGTATCTGAGAGGAGAGAGAGGCTATTGGTTAACTGGGATATGTCTCCATCTGAGGGGAGAAAGAGGCTATTGGTTAACTGGGATATGACTCCATCTGAGAGGAGAACGAGGCTATTGGTTAACTGGGATATGTCTCCATCTGAGAGGAGAGAGAGGCTATTGGTTAACTGGGATATGTCTCCATCTGAGAGGAGAAAGAGGCTATTGGTTAACTGGGATATGTCTCTATCTGAGAGGTGAGAGAGAGGAGAGAGAGGCTATTGGTTAACTGGGATATGTCTCCATCTGAGAGGTGAGAGAGAGGCTATTGGTTAACTGGGAAATGTCTCCATCTGAGAGGGGAGAGAGGCTATTGGTTAACTGGGATATGTCTCCATCTGAGAGGGGAGAGAGGCTATTGGTTAACTGGGATATGTCTCCACCTGAGAGGTGAGAGCGGCTATTGGTTAACTGGGATATGTCTCCATCTGAGAGGTGAGAGCGGCTATTGGTTAACTGGGATATGTCTCATATGAGAGGAGAGAGAGGCTATTGGTTAACTGGGATATGTCTCCATCTGAGAGGAGAGAGAGGCTATTGGTTAACTGGGATATGTCTCCATCTGAGAGGGGAGAGAGGCTATTGGTTAACTGGGATATGTCTCCATCTGAGAGGGGAGAGAGGCTATTGGTTAACTGGGACATGTCCTCATCTGAGGGGAGAGAGATGCTATTGGTTAACTGGGATATGTCTCCATCTGAGAGGTGAGAGGCTATTGGTTAACTGGGATATGTCTCCATCTGAGAGATGAGAGAGAGGAGAAAGAGGCTATTGATTAACTGGGATATGTCTCTATCTGAGAGGTGAGAGAGAGGAGAGAGAGGCTATTGGTTAACTGGGATATGTCTCTATCTGAGAGGAGAGAGAGGCTATTGGTTAACTGGGATATGTCTCCATCTGAGGGGAGAAAGAGGCTATTGGTTAACTGGGATATGTCTCCATCTGAGAGGAGAACGAGGCTATTGGTTAACTGGGATATGTCTCCATCTGAGAGGAGAGAGAGGCTATTGGTTAACTGGGATATGTCTCCATCTGAGAGGAGAAAGAGGCTATTGGTTAACTGGGATATGTCTCTATCTGAGAGGAGAGAGAGGCTATTGGTTAACTGGGATATGTCTCCATCTGAGAGGTGAGAGAGAGGCTATTGGTTAACTGGGAAATGTCTCCATCTGAGAGGTGAGAGAGAGGAGAGAGAGGCTATTGGTTAAATTTTTTCTAAACTGAATTGCCTAGTTATATAAAATAAAAAATTAAATAAGTCTTGACACGGATATAATTTTATTACTGTAAGAAAGAATGTGTTCTCCGTGACTTTCCTTGTTAATTTAACTTCCTGAATGATGGCACTCTTCTTATTTTCATTGATGGCCTAGGAACAGTGGGTCAACAACCTTGTTTAGGGGCAGAGGGACAGATTTTAACCTTGTCAACTCAGGGATTCAATCCGGCAACCTTCCAGTTACTAGACAGGCTATTGGTTAACTGGGATATGTCTCTATCTGATAGGTGAGAGAGAGGAGAGAGAGGCTATTGGTTAACTGGGATATATCTCCATCTGAGAGGGGAGAGAGGCTATTGGTTAACTGGGATATGTCTCCATCTGAGAGGAGAGAGAGGCTATTGGTTAACTGGGATATGTCTCCATCTGAGAGGGGAGAGAGGCTATTGGTTAACTGGGATATGTCTCCATCTGAGAGGTGAGAGAGGCTATTGGTTAACTGGTATATGTCTCCATCTGAGAGGTGAGAGGCTATTGGTTAACTGGGATATGTCTCCATCTGAGAGGTGAGAGGCTATTGGTTAACTGGGATATGTCTCCATCTGAGAGGGGAGAGAGGCTATTGGTTAACTGGGATATGTCTCCATCTGAGAGATGAGAGAGGAGAAAGAGGCTATTGATTAACTGGGATATGTCTCTATCTGAGAGGTGAGAGAGAGGAGAGAGAGGCTATTGGTTAACTGGGATATGTCTCTATCTGAGAGGAGAGAGAGGCTATTGGTTAACTGGGATATGTCTCCATCTGAGTGGAGAAAGAGGCTATTGGTTAACTGGGATATGTCTCTATCTGAGAGGTGAGAGGCTATTGGTTAACTGGGATATGTCTCCATCTGAGAGGGGAGAGAGGCTATTGGTTAACTGGGATATATCTCCATCTGAGAGGGGAGAGAGGCTATTGGTTAACTGGGATATGTCTCCATCTGAGAGGAGAGAGAGGCTATTGGTTAACTGGGATATGTCTCCATCTGAGAGGGGAGAGAGGCAATTGGTTAACTGGGATATGTCTCCATCTGAGAGGTGAGAGAGGCTATTGGTTAACTGGTATATGTCTCCATCTGAGAGGTGAGAGGCTATTGGTTAACTGGGATATGTCTCCATCTGAGAGGTGAGAGGCTATTGGTTAACTGGGATATGTCTCCATCTGAGAGGTGAGAGAGGCTATTGGATAACTGGGATATGTCTCCATCTGAGAGGAGAGAGAGGCTATTGGTTAACTGGGATATGTCTCCATCTGAGAGGTGAGAGAGAGGAGAAAGAGGCTATTGGTTAACTGGGATATGTCTCCATCTGAGAGGGGAGAGAGGCTATTGGTTAACTGGGATATGTCTCCATCTGAGAGGGGAGAGAGACTATTGGTTAACTGGGATATGTCCTCATCTGAGAGGGGAGAGAGGCTATTGGTTAACTGGGATATGTCTCCATCTGAGAGGGGAGAGAGGCTATTGGTTAACTGGGATATGTCTCCACCTGAGAGGTGAGAGCGGCTATTGGTTAACTGGGATATGTCTCCATCTGAGAGGTGAGAGCGGCTATTGGTTAACTGGGATATGTCTCATATGAGAGGAGAGAGAGGCTATTGGTTAACTGGGATATGTCTCCATCTGAGAGGAGAGAGAGGCTATTGGTTAACTGGGATATGTCTCCATCTGAGAGGGGAGAGAGGCTATTGGTTAACTGGGACATGTCCTCATCTGAGGGGAGAGAGATGCTATTGGTTAACTGGGATATGTCTCCATCTGAGAGGTGAGAGGCTATTGGTTAACTGGGATATGTCTCCATCTGAGAGATGAGAGAGAGGAGAAAGAGGCTATTGATTAACTGGGATATGTCTCTATCTGAGAGGAGAGAGAGGCTATTGGTTAACTGGGATATGTCTCCATCTGAGGGGAGAAAGAGGCTATTGGTTAACTGGGATATGTCTCCATCTGAGAGGAGAACGAGGCTATTGGTTAACTGGGATATGTCTCCATCTGAGAGGAGAGAGAGGCTATTGGTTAACTGGGATATGTCTCCTTCTGAGAGGAGAAAGAGGCTATTGGTTAACTGGGATATGTCTCTATCTGAGAGGTGAGAGAGAGGAGAGAGAGGCTATTGGTTAACTGGGATATGTCTCCATCTGAGAGGTGAGAGAGAGGCTATTGGTTAACTGGGAAATGTCTCCATCTGAGAGGTGAGAGAGAGGAGAGAGAGGCTATTGGTTAAATTTTTTCTAAACTGAATTGCCTAGTTATATAAAGTAAAAAATTAATTAAGTCTTGACACGGATATAATTTTATTACTGTAAGAAAGAATGTGTTCTCCGTGACTTTCCTTGTTAATTTAACTTCCTGAATGATGTCACTCTTCTTATTTTCATTGATGGCCTAGGAACAGTGGGTCAACAACCTTGTTTAGGGGCAGAGGGACAGATTTTAACCTTGTCAACTCAGGGATTCAATCCGGCAACCTTCCAGTTACTAGACAGGCTATTGGTTAACTGGGATATGTCTCTATCTGAGAGGTGAGATAGAGGAGAGAGAGGCTATTGGTTAACTGGGATATATCTCCATCTGAGAGGGGAGAGAGGCTATTGGTTAACTGGGATATGTCTCCATCTGAGAGGAGAGAGAGGCTATTGGTTAACTGGGATATGTCTCCATCTGAGAGGGGAGAGAGGATATTGGTTAACTGGGATATGTCTCCATCTGAGAGGTGAGAGAGGCTATTGGTTAACTGGTATATGTCTCCATCTGAGAGGTGAGAGGCTATTGGTTAACTGGGATAGGTCTCCATCTGAGAGATGAGAGGCTATTGGTTAACTGGGATATGTCTCCATCTGAGAGGTGAGAGGCTATTGGTTAACTGGGATATGTCTCCATCTGAGAGGGGAGAGAGGCTATTGGTTAACTGGGATATGTCTCCATCTGAGAGGTGAGAGAGAAGAGAGAGAGGCTATTGGTTAACTGGGATATGTCTCCATCTGAGAGGGGAGAGAGGCTATTGGTTAACTGGGATATGTCTCCATCTGAGAGGAGAGAGAGGTTATTGGTTAACTGGGGTATGTCTCCATCTGAGAGGAGAGAGAGGCTATTGGTTAACTGGGATATGTCTCCATCTGAGGAGAGAGAGGCTATTGATTAACTGGGATATGTCTCTATCTGAGAGGTGAGAGAGAGGAGAGAGAGGCTATTGGTTAACTGGGATATGTCTCTATCTGAGAGGAGAGAGAGGCTATTGGTTAACTGGGATATGTCTCCATCTGAGTGGAGAAAGAGGCTATTGGTTAACTGGGATATGTCTCTATCTGAGAGGTGAGAGGCTATTGGTTAACTGGGATATGTCTCCATCTGAGAGGGGAGAGAGGCTATTGGTTAACTGGGATATATCTCCATCTGAGAGGGGAGAGAGGCTATTGGTTAACTGGGATATGTCTCCATCTGAGAGGAGAGAGAGGCTATTGGTTAACTGGGATATGTCTCCATCTGAGAGGGGAGAGAGGCAATTGGTTAACTGGGATATGTCTCCATCTGAGAGGTGAGAGAGGCTATTGGTTAACTGGTATATGTCTCCATCTGAGAGGTGAGAGGCTATTGGTTAACTGGGATATGTCTCCATCTGAGAGGTGAGAGGCTATTGGTTAACTGGGATATGTCTCCATCTGAGAGGTGAGAGAGGCTATTGGATAACTGGGATATGTCTCCATCTGAGAGGAGAGAGAGGCTATTGGTTAACTGGGATATGTCTCCATCTGAGAGGTGAGAGAGAGGAGAAAGAGGCTATTGGTTAACTGGGATATGTCTCCATCTGAGAGGGGAGAGAGGCTATTGGTTAACTGGGATATGTCTCCATCTGAGAGGGGAGAGAGACTATTGGTTAACTGGGATATGTCCTCATCTGAGAGGGGAGAGAGGCTATTGGTTAACTGGGATATGTCTCCATCTGAGAGGGGAGAGAGGCTATTGGTTAACTGGGATATGTCTCCACCTGAGAGGTGAGAGCGGCTATTGGTTAACTGGGATATGTCTCCATCTGAGAGGTGAGAGCGGCTATTGGTTAACTGGGATATGTCTCATATGAGAGGAGAGAGAGGCTATTGGTTAACTGGGATATGTCTCCATCTGAGAGGAGAGAGAGGCTATTGGTTAACTGGGATATGTCTCCATCTGAGAGGGGAGAGAGGCTATTGGTTAACTGGGACATGTCCTCATCTGAGGGGAGAGAGATGCTATTGGTTAACTGGGATATGTCTCCATCTGAGAGGTGAGAGGCTATTGGTTAACTGGGATATGTCTCCATCTGAGAGATGAGAGAGAGGAGAAAGAGGCTATTGATTAACTGGGATATGTCTCTATCTGAGAGGAGAGAGAGGCTATTGGTTAACTGGGATATGTCTCCATCTGAGGGGAGAAAGAGGCTATTGGTTAACTGGGATATGTCTCCATCTGAGAGGAGAACGAGGCTATTGGTTAACTGGGATATGTCTCCATCTGAGAGGAGAGAGAGGCTATTGGTTAACTGGGATATGTCTCCTTCTGAGAGGAGAAAGAGGCTATTGGTTAACTGGGATATGTCTCTATCTGAGAGGTGAGAGAGAGGAGAGAGAGGCTATTGGTTAACTGGGATATGTCTCCATCTGAGAGGTGAGAGAGAGGCTATTGGTTAACTGGGAAATGTCTCCATCTGAGAGGTGAGAGAGAGGAGAGAGAGGCTATTGGTTAAATTTTTTCTAAACTGAATTGCCTAGTTATATAAAGTAAAAAATTAATTAAGTCTTGACACGGATATAATTTTATTACTGTAAGAAAGAATGTGTTCTCCGTGACTTTCCTTGTTAATTTAACTTCCTGAATGATGTCACTCTTCTTATTTTCATTGATGGCCTAGGAACAGTGGGTCAACAACCTTGTTTAGGGGCAGAGGGACAGATTTTAACCTTGTCAACTCAGGGATTCAATCCGGCAACCTTCCAGTTACTAGACAGGCTATTGGTTAACTGGGATATGTCTCTATCTGAGAGGTGAGATAGAGGAGAGAGAGGCTATTGGTTAACTGGGATATATCTCCATCTGAGAGGGGAGAGAGGCTATTGGTTAACTGGGATATGTCTCCATCTGAGAGGAGAGAGAGGCTATTGGTTAACTGGGATATGTCTCCATCTGAGAGGGGAGAGAGGATATTGGTTAACTGGGATATGTCTCCATCTGAGAGGTGAGAGAGGCTATTGGTTAACTGGTATATGTCTCCATCTGAGAGGTGAGAGGCTATTGGTTAACTGGGATAGGTCTCCATCTGAGAGATGAGAGGCTATTGGTTAACTGGGATATGTCTCCATCTGAGAGGTGAGAGGCTATTGGTTAACTGGGATATGTCTCCATCTGAGAGGGGAGAGAGGCTATTGGTTAACTGGGATATGTCTCCATCTGAGAGGTGAGAGAGAGGAGAGAGAGGCTATTGGTTAACTGGGATATGTCTCCATCTGAGAGGGGAGAGAGGCTATTGGTTAACTGGGATATGTCTCCATCTGAGAGGAGAGAGAGGTTATTGGTTAACTGGGGTATGTCTCCATCTGAGAGGAGAGAGAGGCTATTGGTTAACTGGGATATGTCTCCATCTGAGGAGAGAGAGGCTATTGGTTAACTGGGATATGTCTCCATCTGAGAGGAGAGAGAGGCTATTGGTTAACTGGGATATGTCTCCATCTGAGAGGAGAGAGAGGCTATTGGTTAACTGGGATATGTCTCCATCTGAGAGGAGAGAGAGGCTATTGGTTAACTGGGATATGTCTCCATCTGAGGGGAGACAGAGGCTATTGGTTAACTGGGATATGTCTTCATCTGAGGCTATTGGTTAACTGGGATATGTCTCTATCTGAGAGGAGAGAGAGGCTATTGGTTAACTGGGATATGTCTCCATCTGAGAGGAGAGAGAGGCTATTGGTTAACTGGGATATGTCTCCATCTGAGAGGAGAGAGAGGCTATTGGTTAACTGAGATATGTCTCCATCTGAGAGGAGAGAGAGGCTATTGGTTAACTGGGATATGTCTCCATCTGAGAGGAGAGAGAGGCTATTGGTTAACTGGGATATGTCTCCATCTGAGAGGTGAGAGAGGCTATTGGTTAACTGGGATATGTCTCCATCTGAGGGGAGACAGAGGCTATTGGTTAACTGGGATATGTCTCCATCTGAGAGGAGAGAGGCTATTGGTTAACTGGGAAATGTCTCCATCTGAGATGAGAGAGAGGCTATTGGTTAACTGGGATATGTCTCCATCTGAGAGGAGAGAGAGGCTATTGGTTAACTGGGATATGTCTCCATCTGAGAGGAGAGAGGCTATTGGTTAACTGGGATATGTCTCCATCTGAGAGGTGAGAGAGGCTATTGGTTAACTGGGACATGTCTCCATCTGAGAGGAGAGAGGCTATTGGTTAACTGGGATATGTCTCCATCTGAGGGGAGAGAAGCTATTGGCTAACTGGGATATGTCTCCATCTGAGGGGAGAGAGAGGAGAGAGAGGCTATTGGTTAACTGGGATATGTCTCCATCTGAGAGGAGAGAGAGGCTATTGGTTAACTGAGATATGTCTCCATCTGAGAGGAGAGAGAGGCTATTGGTTAACTGGGATATGTCTCCATCTGAGAGGAGAGAGAGGCTATTGGTTAACTGGGATATGTCTCCATCTGAGAGGAGAGAGAGGCTATTGGTTAACTGGGATATGTCTCCATCTGAGAGGAGAGAGAGGCTATTGGTTAACTGGGATATGTCTCCATCTGAGAGGAGAGAGAGGCTATTGGTTAACTGGGATATGTCTCCATCTGAGGGGAGACAGAGGCTATTGGTTAACTGGGATATGTCTTCATCTGAGGCTATTGGTTAACTGGGATATGTCTCTATCTGAGAGGAGAGAGAGGCTATTGGTTAACTGGGATATGTCTCCATCTGAGAGGAGAGAGAGGCTATTGGTTAACTGGGATATGTCTCCATCTGAGAGGAGAGAGAGGCTATTGGTTAACTGAGATATGTCTCCATCTGAGAGGAGAGAGAGGCTATTGGTTAACTGGGATATGTCTCCATCTGAGAGGAGAGAGAGGCTATTGGTTAACTGGGATATGTCTCCATCTGAGAGGTGAGAGAGGCTATTGGTTAACTGGGATATGTCTCCATCTGAGGGGAGACAGAGGCTATTGGTTAACTGGGATATGTCTCCATCTGAGAGGAGAGAGGCTATTGGTTAACTGGGAAATGTCTCCATCTGAGAAGAGAGAGAGGCTATTGGTTAACTGGGATATGTCTCCATCTGAGAGGAGAGAGAGGCTATTGGTTAACTGGGATATGTCTCCATCTGAGAGGAGAGAGGCTATTGGTTAACTGGGATATGTCTCCATCTGAGAGGTGAGAGAGGCTATTGGTTAACTGGGACATGTCTCCATCTGAGAGGGGAGAGAGGCTATTGGTTAACTGGGATATGTCTCCATCTGAGGGGAGAGAAGCTATTGGCTAACTGGGATATGTCTCCATCTGAGGGGAGAGAGAGGAGAGAGAGGCTATTGGTTAACTGGGATATGTCTCCATCTGAGAGGAGAGAGAGGCTATTGGTTAACTGGGATATGTCTCCATCTGAGAGGAGAGAGGCTATTGGTTAACTGGGACATGTCTCCATCTGAGAGGAGAGAGAGGCTATTGGTTAACTGGGATATGTCTCCATCTGAGGGGAGAGAGAGGCTATTGGTTAACTGGGATATGTCTCCATCTGAGAGGAGAGAGAGGCTATTGGTTAACTGGGATATGTCTCCATCTGAGAGGAGAGAGGCTATTGGTTAACTGGGATATGTCTCCATCTGAGAGGAGAGAGAGGCTATTGGTTAACTGGGATATGTCTCCATCTGAGGGGAGAGAGAGAGGAGAGAGGCTATTGGTTAACTGGGATATGTCTCCATCTGAGAGGTGAGAGAGAGGAGAGAGGCTATTGGTTAACTGGGATATGTCTCCATCTGAGAGGAAGAGAGAGGCTATTGGTTAACTGGGATATGTCTCCATCTGAGAGGTGAGAGAGAGGAGAGAGGCTATTGGTTAACTGGGATATGTACTCCATCTGAGAGAAGAGAGAGGCTATTGGTTAACTGGGATATGTCTCCATCTGAGAGGTGAGAGAGAGGAGAGAGGCTATTGGTTAACTGGGATATGTCTCCATCTGAGGGGAGAGAGAGGCTATTGGTTAACTGGGATATATCTCCATCTGAGAGGAGAGGGAGGCTATTGGTTAACTGGGATATGTCTCCATCTGAGAGGAGAGAGAGGCTATTGGTTAACTGAGATATGTCTCCATCTGAGAGGAGAGAGAGGCTATTGGTTAACTGGGATATGTCTCCATCTGAGAGGAGAGAGAGGCTATTGGTTAACTGGGATATGTCTCCATCTGAGAGGAGAGAGAGGCTATTGGTTAACTGGGATATGTCTCCATCTGAGAGGAGAGAGAGGCTATTGGTTAACTGGGATATGTCTCCATCTGAGAGGAGAGAGAGGCTATTGGTTAACTGGGATATGTCTCCATCTGAGGGGAGACAGAGGCTATTGGTTAACTGGGATATGTCTTCATCTGAGGCTATTGGTTAACTGGGATATGTCTCTATCTGAGAGGAGAGAGAGGCTATTGGTTAACTGGGATATGTCTCCATCTGAGAGGAGAGAGAGGCTATTGGTTAACTGGGATATGTCTCCATCTGAGAGGAGAGAGAGGCTATTGGTTAACTGAGATATGTCTCCATCTGAGAGGAGAGAGAGGCTATTGGTTAACTGGGATATGTCTCCATCTGAGAGGAGAGAGAGGCTATTGGTTAACTGGGATATGTCTCCATCTGAGAGGTGAGAGAGGCTATTGGTTAACTGGGATATGTCTCCATCTGAGGGGAGACAGAGGCTATTGGTTAACTGGGATATGTCTCCATCTGAGAGGAGAGAGGCTATTGGTTAACTGGGAAATGTCTCCATCTGAGAAGAGAGAGAGGCTATTGGTTAACTGGGATATGTCTCCATCTGAGAGGAGAGAGAGGCTATTGGTTAACTGGGATATGTCTCCATCTGAGAGGAGAGAGGCTATTGGTTAACTGGGATATGTCTCCATCTGAGAGGTGAGAGAGGCTATTGGTTAACTGGGACATGTCTCCATCTGAGAGGAGAGAGGCTATTGGTTAACTGGGATATGTCTCCATCTGAGAGGAGAGAGAGGCTATTGGTTAACTGGGATATGTCTCCATCTGAGAGGAGAGAGAGAGGAGAGAGAGGCTATTGGTTAACTGGGACATGTCTCCATCTGAGAGGAGAGAGAGGCTATTGGTTAACTGGGATATGTCTCCATCTGAGGTGAGAGAGGCTATTGGTTAACTGGGACATGTCTCCATCTGAGAGGAGAGAGGCTATTGGTTAACTGGGATATGTCTCCATCTGAGAGGTGAGAGAGGCTATTGGTTAAATTTGTTCTTAACTGAATTTACTAGTTATATAAAGTTAAAAATTAATTAAGTCTTGACACGGATATAATGTTATTACTGTAAGAAAGAATGTGTTCTCCGTGACTTTCCTTGTTAATTTAACTTCCTGAATGATGTCACTCTTCTTATTTTCATTGATGGCCTAGGAACAATGGGTCAACAACCTTGTTTAGGGGCAGAGGGACAGATTTTAACCTTGTCAACTCAGGGATTCAATCCGGCAACCTTCCAGTTACTAGTCCAACTCTCGAACCACTAGGCCACCTGCCAACTTGTCACATAACCAGAGATATTATTGGGCTGTGGGCCTCAGATCAACTTTGGAGTCATATTTTCATGCTTCATTGCTTCTAGATTTAAAAAGAAGATTGACATAATTATTGGCGATGAGAGAGGCTCTTGGGGCTGGAATGGTCACATGAAACATATAAAAAGCTTTTTGATAATTAGGCCAGTTATGAGGAGAGGAAGACCGGTACCTGTGAATTGATGTCCAGGAAACGTGTTTAAGGAAATATGTTGAATGGTTGGCTACTGTCACGGACACAAAACATTCTTGATGCTCAGGATAGAGGGAGACGTGACATCACTCACTCTATAAGGAAATACATCTATTGTGACACTTAAGGCTGGTCAAACAAGAGTATTTTATTGGCTCAACTCTACCTGTTCTACTCTACCTGTGGAAAGACTGGTCAACAGATAAGATAACATGTTTGTTGACTATGGGCTTGGGCTTTTCCCCCAATCAACTGAATTCACTCATAAATGTGTCCTTACTGCTGTTCTGATGTCCAGAAGCCTTAGGCCCCATGAGGAGCACAGGCCCATCAACAACGTCTCTCCAGCTAAATCAACTAACTGTTCTACTCAGCCCTTATGTTCCTTCACTACCTCCCGAGAGAGAGGGGTGAGAGAGGGGTGAGAGAGGGGTGAGAGAGGAGTGAGAGAGGGGGGTGAGAGAGGGGTGAGAGAGGGGTGAGAGGGGAGTGAGAGAAGTGAGAGAGGACTGAGAGAGGGGTGAGAGGGGAGTGAGAGCGGAGTGAGAGGGGTGAGAGAGGGGTGAGAGAGGGGTGAGAGCGGGGTGAGAGGGGAGTGAGAGAAGTGAGAGAGGAGTGAGAAAGGGGTGAGAGAGGAGTGAGAGAGGGGTGAGAGGAGTGAGAGAGGACTGAGAGAGAGTGAAAGAGGGGTGAGAGACGGGTGAGAGACGGTTGAGAGAACTGAGAGAGGACTGAGAGAGAGGTGTTTCCTTACTGCTATACTTAGTCCTCACATTCCTTTACTGCCGTGGTTAACTGGGATATGTCTCTATCTGAGAGGTGAGAGAGAGGCTATTGGTTAACTGGGATATCTCTCCATCTGAGGGGTGAGCGAGAGGCTATTGGTTAACTGGGATATCTCTCCATCTGAGGGGTGAGAGAGAGGCTATTGGTTAACTGGGATATGTCTCTATCTGATAGGTGAGAGAGAGGAGAGAGAGGCTATTGGTTAACTGGGATATGTCTCCATCTGAGAGGAGAGAGAGAGGCTATTGGTTAACTGGGATATGTCTCCATCTGAGAGGAGAGAGAGGCTATTGGTTAACTGGGATATGTCTCCATCTGAGAGGAGAGAGAGAGGAGTGAGAGGCTATTGGTTAACTGGGATATGTCTCCATCTGAGAGGAGAGAGAGGCTATTGGTTAACTGGGATATGTCTCCATCTGAGAGGAGAGAGGCTATTGGTTAACTGGGATATGTCTCATATGAGAGGTGAGAGAGACTATTGGTTAACTGGGATATGTCTCTATCTGAGAGGAGAGAGGCTATTGGTTAACTGGGATATGTCTCCATCTGAGAGGAGAGAGGCTATTGGTTAACTGGGATATGTCTCATATGAGAGGTGAGAGAGACTATTGGTTAACTGGGATATGTCTCCATCTGAGGGGTGAGAGAGAGGAGAGAGAGGCTATTGGTTAACTGGGATATGTCTCTATCTGAGAGGAGAGAGAGGCTATTGGTTAACTGGGATATGTCTCCATCTGAGAGGAGAGAGGCTATTGGTTAACTGGGATATGTCTCATATGAGAGGTGAGAGAGACTATTGGTTAACTGGGATATGTCTCCATCTGAGAGGAGAGAGGCTATTGGTTAACTGGGATATGTCTCCATCTGAGAGGAGAGAGGCTATTGGTTAACTGGGATATGTCTCTATCTGAGAGGAGAGAGAGGCTATTGGTTAACTGGGATATGTCTCCATCTGTGAGGAGAGAGGCTATTGGTTAACTGGGATATGTCTCCATCTGAGGGGTGAGAGAGAGGAGAGAGAGGCTATTGGTTAACTGGGATATGTCTCCATCTGAGGGGTGAGAGAGAGGAGAGAGAGGCTATTGGTTAACTGGGATATGTCTCTATCTGAGAGGAGAGAGAGGCTATTGGTTAACTGGGATATGTCTCCATCTGAGGGGTGAGAGAGAGGAGAGAGAGAGGAGAGAGAGGCTATTGGTTAACTGGGATATGTCTCCATCTGAGGGGTGAGAGAGAGGAGAGAGAGAGGAGAGAGAGGCTATTGGTTAACTGGGATATGTCTCCATCTGAGAGGAGAGAGAGGCTATTGGTTAACTGGAATCTGTCTCCATCTGAGAGGTGAGAGAGAGGTGAGAGAGGCTATTGGTTAAATTTGTTCTTAACTGAATTGCCTAGTTATATAAAGTTAAAAATTAATTAAGTCTTGACACGGATATAATGTTATTACTGTAAGAAAGAATGTGTTCTCCGTGACTTTCCTTGTTAATTTAACTTCCTGAATGATGTCACTCTTCTTATTTTCATTGATGGCCTAGGAACAATGGGTCAACAACCTTGTTTAGGGGCAGAGGGACAGATTTTAACCTTGTCAACTCAGGGATTCAATCCGGCAACCTTCCAGTTACTAGTCCAACTCTCTAACCACTAGGCTACCTGCCAACTTGTCACATAACCAGAGATATTATTGGGCTGTGGGCCTCAGATCAACTTTGGAGTCATATTTTCATGCTTCATTGCTTCTAGATTTAAAAAAAAAGATTGACATAATTATTGGCGATGAGAGAGGCTCTTGGGGCTGGAATGGTCACATGAAACATATAAAAAGCTTTTTGATAATTAGGCCAGTTATGAGGAGAGGAAGACCGGTACCTGTGAATTGATGTCCAGGAAACGTGTTTAAGGAAATATGTTGAATGGTTGGCTACTGTCACGGACACAAAACATTCTTGATGCTCAGGATAGAGGGAGACGTGACATCACTCACTCTATAAGGAAATACATCTATTGTGACACTTAAGGCTGGTCAAACAAGAGTATTTTATTGGCTCAACTCTACCTGTTCTACTCTACCTGTGGAAAGACTGGTCAACAGATAAGATAACATGTTTGTTGACTATGGGCTTGGGCTTTTCCCCCAATCAACTGAATTCACTCATAAATGTGTCCTTTCTGCTGTTCTGATGTCCAGAAGCCTTAGGCCCCATGAGGAGCACAGGCCCATCAACAACGTCTCTCCAGCTAAATCAACTAACTGTTCTACTCAGCCCTTATGTTCCTTCACTACCTCCCGAGAGAGAGGGGTGAGAGAGGGGTGAGAGAGGGGTGAGAGGGGAGTGAGAGAGGGGTGAGAGGAGTGAGAGAGGAGTGAGAGAGGGGGGTGAGAGGGGAGTGGGAGATGGGTGAAAGAGGTGTGAGAGAGGACTGAGAGGGGTGAGAGAGGACTGAGAGAGGGGTGAGAGAGGTGTGAGAGAGGACTGAGAGGGGTGAGAGAGGACTGAGAGAGGGGTGAGAGGGGAGTGAGAGGGGGTGAGAGAGGGGGTGAGAGAGGAGTGAGAGGGGAGTGAGAGGGGGTGAGAGAGGGGTGAGAGGGGAGTGAGAGGGGAGTGAGAGAGGAGTGAGAGAAGTGAGAGAAGTGAGAGAGGACTGAGAGAGGGGTGAGAGGGGAGTGAGAGGGGTGAGATAGGGGTGAGAGAGGGGTGAGAGAGGGGTGAGAGAAGTGAGAAAGGACTGAGAGAGGGGTGAGAGGGGAGTGAGAGGGGAGTGAGAGGGGTGAGAGAGAGGTGAGGGAGGGGTGAGAGAGGGGTGAGAGAGGAGTGAGAGGGGGAGTGAGAGGGGTGAGAGAGGGGTGAGAGAGGGGTGAGGGAGGGGTGAGAGAGGAGTGAGAGAGGGGGTGAGAGAGGAGTGAGAGGGGAGTGAGAGGGGTGAGAGAGGGGTGAGAGAGGGGTGAGAGAGGGGTGAGAGAGGAGTGAGAGAGGGGGGTGGAGGGGAGTGGGAGATGGGTGAAAGAGGGGTGAGAGAGGAATGAGAGAGAGGAGTGAAAGAGGAGTAAGAGAGGAGTGAGAGAGAGGGGTGAAAGAGGGGTGAGAGAGGAGTGAGAGAGGGGTGAAAGAGGGTGAGAGATGAGTGAGAGAGAGGGGTGAAAGAGGGGTGAGAGAGGAGAGAGAGGACTGAGAGGAGTGAAAGAGGGGTGAGAGATGGGTGAGAGAACTGAGAGAGGACTGAGAGAGAGTGAAAGAGGGGTGAGAGACGGGTGAGAGACGGGTGAGAGAACTGAGAGAGGACTGAGAGAGGGGTGAAAGAGTTGAGAGAGGGGTGAAAGAGGGGTGAGAGAGGGGTGAGAGAGGGGTGTTTCCTTACTGCTCTACTTAGTCCTCACATTCCTTTACTGCCGTGGTTAACTGGGATATCTCTCCATCTGAGGGGTGAGAGAGAGGCTATTGGTTAACTGGGATATCTCTCCATCTGAGGGGTGAGAGAGAGGAGAGAGAGGCTATTGGTTAACTGGGATATTTCTCTCTCTGAGCGGTGAGAGAGAGGAGAGAGAGGCTATTGGTTAACTGGGATATGTCTCCATCTGAGGGGAGAGAGGCTATTGGTTAACTGGGATATGTCTCTATCTGAGAGGAGAGAGGCTATTGGTTAACTGGGATATGTCTCCATCTGAGAGGAGAGAGGCTATTGGTTAACTGGGATATGTCTCTATCTGAGAGGAGAGAGGCTATTGGTTAACTGGGATATGTCTCCATCTGAGAGGAGAGATAGGCTATTGGTTAACTGGGATATGTCTCTATCTGGAGGAGGAGAGGTGAGAGAGGCTATTGGTTAACTGGGATATGTCTCCATCTGAGAGGAGAGAGAGGCTATTGGTTAACTGGGACATGTCTCCATCTGGGGGAGGGGTGAGAGAGGCTATTGGTTAACTGGGATATGTCTCCATCCTTGGGGAGAGAGAGGCTATTGGTTAACTGGGATATGTCTCCATCTGAGAGGAGAGAGAGGCTATTGGTTAACTGGGATATGTCTCTATCTGAAGGGAGAGAGAGAGGAGAGAGAGGCTATTGGTTAACTGGGATATGTCTCCATCTGAGAGGAGAGAAAGGCTATTGGTTAACTGGGATATGTCTCCATCTGAGGGGAGGAGAGGTGAGAGGCTATTGGTTAACTGGGATATGTCTCTATCTGAAGGGAGAGAGAGAGGAGAGAGAGGCTATTGGTTAACTGGGATATGTCTCCATCTGAGGGGAGAGAGAGGTGAGAGGCTATTGGTTAACTGGGATATGTCTCCATCTGAGGGGAGAGAGAGGTGAGAGGCTATTGGTTATCTGGGGTATGTCTCCATCTGAGAGGAGAGAGAGAGGAGAGAGAGGCTATTGGTTAACTGGGGTATGTCTCCATCTGAGAGGAGAGAGAGAGAGGTGAGAGGCTATTGGTTAACTGGGATATGTCTCCATCTGAGAGGAGAGAGAGGATCATGGGAATGGTATCATCACGTAAAACCTACATCAATAACTTTGAAGAGGGTTATTGTTGCTCAGGATGGAGGAAGAAAAGCGACATCAACAACTGTGTCATTCATTCAGTTTACAGGAAGTACAACTTTGTTACACAAGTCCTTTGTGTTACCCTGATGAATCTCCTCATCCTTTCCTGTGTACCTTCACAACACTCACCCCAAACATGTTGACAAGGAGGCTAATCTTGGTGGGAGGTAGACTGGAACCTGTGAAGAGTGACATCGTTCAGGAAGTTGATTTAACATGGAAAGTCACGGAGAACACATTCTTTATTACAGTAATAACATTATATCCGTGTCAAGATTTGTCAGAGTTATTTTTTGGGGCGTGGGCCTCTGATCAACTTCGCTGTCATATTGTCATGATTCATTGCTTCTAGAATTTAAAAAAAAAGATTGAAATAATTTTTGGCGATGAGAGAGATTCTTGGGGCTGGTGTGGTCACATAAAACGTACGTAAGTAGGCCAGTTGTGGTGAGAGGAAGACCGGTACCTGTGAAGAGTGACATCATTCAGGAAGTTGATTTTACAAGGAAAGTCACGAAGAACACATTCTTTATTACAGTAATAACATTATATCCGTGTCAAGTCTTAATTCATTTTTTAAGTCTTTATTTAAGTAGGCAATTCAGTTAAGATCAAAATCTTATTTTCATTGATGGCCTACAGTGGGTCAACAACCTTGTTCAGGGGCAGAGGGACAGATTTTAACCTTGTCAACTCAGGGATTCAATCCGGCAACCTTCCAGTTACTAGTCCAACTCTCGAACCACTAGGCCACCTGCCAACTTGTCACATAACCAGAGATATTATTGGGCTGTGGGCCTCAGATCAACTTTGGAGTCATATTTTCATGCTTCATTGCTTCTATATATTTTTAAAAAGATTGACATAATTATTGGCGATGAGAGAGGCTCTTGGGGCTGGAATGGTCACATGAAACATATAAAAAGCTTTTTGATAATTAGGCCAGTTATGAGGAGAGGAAGACCGGTACCTGTGAATTGATGTCCAGGAAACGTGTTTAAGGAAATATGTTGAATAGTTGGCTACTGTCACGGACACAAAACATTCTTGATGCTCAGGATAGAGGGAGAAGACGTGACATCACTCACTCTATAAGGAAATACATCTATTGTGACACTTAAGGCTGGTCAAACAAGAGTATTTTATTGGCTCAACTCTACCTGTTCTACTCTACCTGTGGAAAGACTGGTCAACAGATAAGATAACATATTTGTTGACTATGGGCTTTTCCCCCAATCAACTGAATTCACTCATAAATGTGTCCTTTCTGCTGTTCTGATGTCCAGAAGCCTTAGGCCCCATGAGGAGCACAGGCCCATCAACAACGTCTCTCCAGCTAAATCAACTTACTGTTCTACTCAGCCCTTATGTTCCTTCACTACCTCCCGAGAGAGAGGGGTGAGAGAGGGGTGAGAGGGGAGTGAGAGGAGTGAGAGAGGGGTGAGAGGGGAGTGAGAGAGGACTGAGAGGTGTGAGAGAGGAGTGAGAGGGGAGTGAGAGAGGGGTAAGAGAGGGGTGAGAGGGGAGTGAGAGAGGAGTGAGAGGGGAGCGAGAGGGGAGTAAGAGAGGGTTGAGAGAGGACTGAGAGAGAGTGAGAGAGGGGTGAGAGAGGACTGAGAGGAGTGAGAGAGGACTGAGAGAGAATGAAAGAGGGGTGAACGAGGGGTGAAAGATGGGTGAGAGACAGGTGAGAGGGGAGTAAGAGAGGGTTGAGAGAGGACTGAGAGAGAGTGAGAGAGGGGTGAGAGAGGACTGAGAGGAGTGAGAGAGGACTGAGAGGTGTGAAAGAGGACTGAGAGAGAGTGAAAGGGGTGAGAGACGGGTTGAGAGACGGGTGAGAGAACTGAGAGAGGGGTGAAAGAGTTGAGAGAGGGGTGAAAGAGTTGAGAGAGGGGTGAAACAGGGGTGAGAGAGGGGTGAGAGAGGGGTGAGAGAGGAGTGAGAGGAGTGAGAGAGGACTGAGAGAGAGTGAAAGAGGGGTGAACAAGGTGTGAAAGAGGGGTGAGAGACGGGTGAGAGAACTGAGAGAGGACTGAGAGAGATTGAAAGAGGTGAGAGAGGGGTGAGAGAGGGGTGAGAGAGGGGTGAGAGAGGGGTGTTTCCTTACTGCTATACTTAGTCCTCACATTCCTTTACTGCCGTGGTTAACTGGGATATGTCTCCATCTGAGGGGTGAGAGAGAGGAGAGAGAGAGGCTATTGGTTAACTGGGATATGTCTCCATCTGAGAGGAGAGAGGCTATTGGTTAACTGGGATATGTCTCCATCTGAGAGGTGAGAGAGGCTATTGGTTAACTGGGATATGTCTCCATCTGAGAGGAGAGAGAGGCTATTGGTTAACTGGGATATGTCTCCATCTGAGAGGTGAGAGAGGCTATTGGTTAACTGGGATATGTCTCCATTTGAGAGGAGAGAGAGGCTATTGGTTAACTGGGATATGTCTCCATCTGAGAGGAGAGAGGCTATTGGTTAACTGGGATATGTCTCCATCTGAGAGGAGAGAGAGGCTATTGGTTAACTGGGATATGTCTCCATCTGAGAGGAGAGAGAGGCTATTGGTTAACTGGGATATGTCTCTATCTGAGAGGAGAGAGAGGCTATTGGTTAACTGGGATATGTCTCCATCTGAGAGGAGAGAGAGAGGAGAGAGAGGCTATTGGTTAACTGGGATATATCTCCATCTGAGAGGTGAGAGGCTATTGGTTAACTGGGATATGTCTCCATCTGAGAGGTGAGAGAGGCTATTGGTTAACTGGGATTTGTCTCCATCTGAGAGGAGAGAGAGGCTATTGGTTAACTGGGATATGTCTCCATCTGAGGGGAGAGAGAGACTATTGGTTAACTGGGATATGTCTCCATCTGAGGGGAGAGAGAGGCTATTGGTTAACTGGGATATGTATCCATCTGAGGGGAGAGAGAGGCTATTGGTTAACTGGGATATGTCTCCATCTGAGAGGTGAGAGGCTATTGGTTAACTGGGATATGTCTCCATCTGAGAGGTGAGAGGCTATTGGTTAACTGGGATATGTCTCCATCTGAGAGGAGAGAGAAGCTATTGGTTAACTGGGAAATGTCTCCATCTGAGAGGAGAGAGAGGCTATTGGTTAACTGGGAAATGTCTCCATCTGAGAGGTGAGAGAGAGGAGAGAGAGGCTATTGGTTAACTGGGATATGTCTCCATCTGAGAGGTGAGAGACGCTATTGGTTAACTGGGATATGTCTCCATCTGAGAGGTGAGAGAGGCTATTGGTTAACTGGGAAATGTCTCCATCTGAGAGGAGAGAGGCTATTGGTTAACTGGGATATGTCTCCATCTGAGAGGAGAGAGAGGCTATTGGTTAACTGGGATATGTCTCCATCTGAGAGGAGAGAGAGGCTATTGGTTAACTGGGATATGTCTCCATCTGAGAGGAGAGAGAGGCTATTGGTTAACTGGGACATGTCTCCATCTGAGAGGAGAGAGGCTATTGGTTAACTGGGATATGTCTCCATCTGAGAGGAGAGAGAGGCTATTGGTTAACTGGGATATGTCCCCATCTGAGAGGAGAGAGAGGCTATTGGTTAACTGGGATATGTCTCCATCTGAGAGGAGAGAGAGGCTATTGGTTAACTGGGATATGTCTCCATCTGAGAGGAGAGAGAGAGGCTATTGGTTAACTGGGATATGTCTCCATCTGAGAGGTGAGAGAGAGGAGAGAGAGGCTATTGGTTAACTGGGATATGTCTCTATCTGAGAGGAGAGAGAGGCTATTGGTTAACTGGGATATGTCTCCATCTGAGAGGAGAGAGAGGCTATTGGTTAACTGGGATATGTCTTCATCTGAGAGGTGAGAGAGAGGAGAGAGAGGCCATTGGTTAACTGGGATATGTCTCCATCTGAGAGGTGAGAGAGAGGTGAGAGAGGCTATTGGTTAACTGGGATATGTCTCCATCTGAGAGGTGAGAGAGGCTATTGGTTAACTGGGATATGTCTCCATCTGAGAGGTGAGAGAGAGGCTATTGGTTAACTGGGAAATGTCTCCATCTGAGAGGTGAGAGAGAGGAGAGAGAGGCTATTGGTTAAATTTTTTCTAAACTGAATTGCCTAGTTATATAAAGTTAAAAATTAATTAAGTCTTGACACGGATATCATTTTATTACTGTAAGAAAGAATGTGTTCTCCGTGACTTTCCTTGTTAATTTAACTTCCTGAATGATGTCACTCTTCTTATTTTCATTGATGGCCTAGGAACAGTGGGTCAACAACCTTGTTTAGGGGCAGAGGGACAGATTTTAACCTTGTCAACTCAGGGATTCAATCCGGCAACCTTCCAGTTACTAGACAGGCTATTGGTTAACTGGGATATGTCTCCATCTGAGAGGTGAGAGAGGCTATTGGTTAACTGGGAAATGTCTCCATCTGAGAGGAGAGAGGCTATTGGTTAACTGGGATATGTCTCCATCTGAGAGGAGAGAGAGGCTATTGGTTAACTGGGATATGTCTCCATCTGAGAGGAGAGAGAGGCTATTGGTTAACTGGGATATGTCTCCATCTGAGATGAGAGAGAGGCTATTGGTTAACTGGGATATGTCTCCATCTGAGGAGAGAGAGGCTATTGGTTAACTGGGATATGTCTCCATCTGAGAGGAGAGAGAGGCTATTGGTTAACTGGGATATGTCTCCATCTGAGAGGTGAGAGAGGAGAGAGAGGCTATTGGTTAACTGGGACATGTCTCCATCTGAGAGGAGAGAGGCTATTGGTTAACTGGGATATGTCTCCATCTGAGAGGAGAGAGAGGCTATTGGTTAACTGGGATATGTCCCCATCTGAGAGGAGAGAGAGGCTATTGGTTAACTGGGATATGTCTCCATCTGAGAGGAGAGAGAGGCTATTGGTTAACTGGGATATGTCTCCATCTGAGAGGAGAGAGAGAGGCTATTGGTTAACTGGGATATGTCTCCATCTGAGAGGTGAGAGAGAGGAGAGAGAGGCTATTGGTTAACTGGGATATGTCTCTATCTGAGAGGAGAGAGAGGCTATTGGTTAACTGGGATATGTCTCCATCTGAGAGGAGAGAGAGGCTATTGGTTAACTGGGATATGTCTTCATCTGAGAGGTGAGAGAGAGGAGAGAGAGGCCATTGGTTAACTGGGATATGTCTCCATCTGAGAGGTGAGAGAGAGGTGAGAGAGGCTATTGGTTAACTGGGATATGTCTCCATCTGAGAGGTGAGAGAGAGGCTATTGGTTAACTGGGAAATGTCTCCATCTGAGAGGTGAGAGAGAGGAGAGAGAGGCTATTGGTTAAATTTTTTCTAAACTGAATTGCCTAGTTATATAAAGTTAAAAATTAATTAAGTCTTGACACGGATATCATTTTATTACTGTAAGAAAGAATGTGTTCTCCGTGACTTTCCTTGTTAATTTAACTTCCTGAATGATGTCACTCTTCTTATTTTCATTGATGGCCTAGGAACAGTGGGTCAACAACCTTGTTTAGGGGCAGAGGGACAGATTTTAACCTTGTCAACTCAGGGATTCAATCCGGCAACCTTCCAGTTACTAGACAGGCTATTGGTTAACTGGGATATGTCTCTATCTGATAGGTGAGAGAGAGGAGAGAGAGGCTATTGGTTAACTGGGATATGTCTCTATCTGATAGGTGAGAGAGAGGAGAGAGAGGCTATTGGTTAACTGGGATATATCTCCATCTGAGAGGGGAGAGAGGCTATTGGTTAACTGGTATATGTCTCCATCTGAGAGGTGAGAGGCTATTGGTTAACTGGGATATGTCTCCATCTGAGAGGTGAGAGGCTATTGGTTAACTGGGATATGTCTCCATCTGAGAGGTGAGAGGCTATTGGTTAACTGGGATATGTCTCCATCTGAGAGGGGAGAGAGGCTATTGGTTAACTGGGATATGTCTCCATCTGAGAGGTGAGAGAGAGGAGAGAGAGGCTATTGGTTAACTGGGATATGTCTCCATCTGAGAGGGGAGAGAGGCTATTGGTTAACTGGGATATGTCTCCATCTGAGAGGTGAGAGCGGCTATTGGTTAACTGGGATATGTCTCCATCTGAAGGGAGAGAGAGGCTATTGGTTAACTGGGGTATGTCTCCATCTGAGAGGAGAGAGAGGCTATTGGTTAACTGGGATATGTCTCCATCTGAGGGAGACACATTCTTTATTACAGTAATAACATTATATCCGTGTCAAGACTTGTCAGAGTTATTTTTTGGGGCGTGGGCCTCTGATCAACTTCGCTGTCATATTGTCATGATTCATTGCTTCTAGAAAAGAAAAAAAAAGATTGAAACAATTTTTGCCGATGAGAGAGGCTCTTGGGGCTGGAATGGTCACATGAAACATATAAAAAGCTTTTTGATAATTAGGCCAGTTATGAGGAGAGGAAGACCGGTACCTGTGAATTGATGTCCAGGAAACGTGTTTAAGGAAATATGTTGAATGGTTGGCTACTGTCACGGACACAAAACATTCTTGATGCTCAGGATAGAGGGAGAAGACGTGACATCACTCACTCTATAAGGAAATACATCTATTGTGACACTTAAGGCTGGTCAAACAAGAGTATTTTATTGGCTCAACTCTACCTGTTCTACTCTACCTGTGGAAAGACTGGTCAACAGATAAGATAACATGTTTGTTGACTATGGGCTTTTCCCCCAATCAACTGAATTCACTCATAAATGTGTCCTTTCTGCTGTTCTGATGTCCAGAAGCCTTAGGCCCCATGAGGAGCACAGGCCCATCAACAACGTCTCTCCAGCTAAATCAACTTACTGTTCTACTCAGCCCTTATGTTCCTTCACTACCTCCCGAGAGAGAGGGGTGAGAGAGGGGTGAGAGAGGGGGTGAGAGAGGGGGTGAGAGAGGAGTGAGAGGGGAGTGAGAGGGGTGAGAGATGGGTGAGAGAGAACGAAAGAGGGGTGAGAGACGGGGGTGAGAGAGGGGTGAGAGAGGGGTGAGAGAGGAGTGAGAGAGGAGTGAGAGAGGAGTGAGAGAGGAGTGAGAGAGGGGTGAGAGAGGGGTGTGAGGACTGAGAGAGGGGGGTGAGAGAGGGGTGAGAGAGGAGTGAGAGAGGGGTGAGAGGGGAGTGAGAGGAGTGAGAGAGGAGTGATAGAGAATGAAAGAGGGGTGAGAGACGGGGGTGAGAGAGGAGTGAGAGAGGAGTGAGAGAGGAGTGAGAGAGGAGTTAGAGAGGAGTGAGAGAGGGGTGAGAGAGGGGTGTGAGGACTGAGAGAGGGGGGTGAGAGAGGGGGGTGAGAGAGGAGTGAGAGAGGGGGTTGAGAGAGGAGTGAGATAGGGGGGTGAGAGAGGAGTGAGAGAGGAATGAGAGAGGGGTGCGAGGACTGAGAGAGGGGGGTGAGAGAGGAGTGAGAGAGGGGTGAGAGAGGGGGGTGAGAGAGGAGTGAGAGAGGGGGGTGAGAGAGGAGTGAGAGGGGAGTGAGATAGGAGGGGTGAGAGAGGAGTGAGAGAGGAGTGAGATAGGGGGGTGAGAGAGGAGTGAGAGAGGGGTGAGAGAGGAGTGAGAGAGGGGTGAGAGAGGAGTGAGAGAGGAGTGAAAGAGGGGTGAAAGAGAGTAAGAGAGGGTTGAGAGAGGAGTGAGAGAGGGGTGAGAGAGGACTGAGACGCGTGAGAGAGGACTGAGAGAGAGTAAGAAACGGGTGAGAGACGGGTGAGAGAACTGAGAGTGGACTGAGAGAGGGGTGAGAGGGGCGAGAGAGGAGTGATAGAGGCTCATTGGAGGGTATTGTTATTTTTATGAGCTTTCTTGATGCTCCAGATGAAGGAATGAGGGCGCCACATTTACCGGCACCGCTCTCTTCCGCTCTCTGTCGCTCTCTGCCGCTCTCTGCCGCTCTCTGCCGCTCTCTGCCGCTCTCTTCCGCTCTCTGTCGCTCTCTGCCGCTCTCTGTCGCTCTCTGTCGCTTCGCTCTCTGTCGCTCTCTGTCGCTCTCTGTGGCTCTCTGCCGCTCTCTGTCGCTCTCTGTCGCTCTCTGCCGCTCTCTGCCGCTCTCTGCCGCTCTCTGTCGCTCTCTGTCGCTCTCTGTCGCTCTCTGTCGCTCTCTGTCGCTCTCTGTCGCTCTCTGCCGCTCTCTGCCGCTCTCTGTCGCTCTCTGTCGCTCTCTGCCGCTCTCTGCCACTCTCTGCCGCTCTCTGTCGCTCTCTGTCGCTCTCTGCCGCTCTCTGCCACTCTTCATCATTCTTGATGCTCCAGACGGAGGAAGTAGACCTTGTCCTTCTGGGAGATTCATAGTGTCATTGTGAAATGGTTGACAATGTCACCACAGAGGCTCATTGTGTAAATGAGTGAGGTGTGTTTGATAAACTTCTGAGTCAAACTATGAGATGATAAAGAGGAATGAGGAAGAGAAGAGATAACACTAATGTGAATATTCAGACAACACAACAATGTCCTCCTCTAGTTCTCAGGCAAAAATACACTAAATGTCACCTGTCAATATTAGATGCCTCAGTCTTGACTCACAGCAGGTGACTTCACAGCAGAATGTCCTGAATCACGCCACATTGAGTTCTGTAATGAAGTTATGAGAGGTAGGCTAACTTCCTTGACCCGTCTCCAAGAGAAACACACAGCATTACATCACAATGTCCTGAATCACCACGTTGATGTCTAAATACATCCCGCCATGCGCAGCTGTCCTCACTGAATGACATGTAGGACAACTTGTTGGACCCCTCTCAGAGATAGACTAGAACACTGTGAAGGAGTCTTCTGTTAGCCCTGGTTGGACCCCTCTCAGAGATAGACTAGAACACTGTGAAGGAGTCTTCTGTTAGCCCTGGTTGGACCCCTCTCAGAGATAGACTAGAACACTGTGAAGGAGTCTTCTGTTCGCCCTGGTTGGACCCCTCTCAGAGATAGACTAGAACACTGTGAAGGAGTCTTCTGTTCGCCCTGGTTGGACCCCTCTCAGAGATAGACTAGAACACTGTGAAGGAGTCTTCTGTTCGCCCTGGTTGGACCCCTCTCAGAGATAGACTAGAACACTGTGAAGGAGTCTTCTGTTCGCCCTGGTTGGACCCCTCTCAGAGATAGACTAGAACACTGTGAAGGAGTCTTCTGTTTGCCCTGGTTGGACCCCTCTCAGAGATAGACTAGAACACTGTGAAGGAGTCTTCTGTTCGCCCTGGTTGGACCCCTCTCAGAGATAGACTAGAACACTGTGAAGGAGTCTTCTGTTCGCCCTGGTTGGACCCCTCTCAGAGATAGACTAGAACACTGTGAAGGAGTCTTCTGTTCGCCCTGGTTGGACCCCTCTCAGAGATAGACTAGAACACTGTGAAGGAGTCTTCTGTTCGCCCTGGTTGGACCCCTCTCAGAGATAGACTAGAACACTGTGAAGGAGTCTTCTGTTCGCCCTGGTTGGACCCCTCTCAGAGATAGACTAGAACACTGTGAAGGAGTCTTCTGTTCGCCCTGGTTGGACCTCTCTCAGAGATAGACTAGAACACTGTGAAGGAGTCTTCTGTTAGCCCTGGTTGGACCCCTCTCAGAGATAGACTAGAACACTGTGAAGGAGTCTTCTGTTAGCCCTGGTCGGACCCCTCTCAGAGATAGACTAGAACACTGTGAAGGAGTCTTCTGTTAGCCCTGGTCGGACCCCTCTCAGAGATAGACTAGAACACTGTGAAGGAGTCTTCTGTTAGCCCTGGTCGGACCCCTCTCAGAGATAGACTAGAACACTGTGAAGGAGTCTTCTGTTCGCCCTGGTCGGACCCCTCTCAGAGATAGACTAGAACACTGTGAAGGAGTCTTCTGTTAGCCCTGGTTGGACCCCTCTCAGAGATAGACTAGAACACTGTGAAGGAGTCTTCTGTTCGCCCTGGTTGGACCCCTCTCAGAGATAGACTAGAACACTGTGAAGGAGTCCTCTGTTCGCCCTGGTTGGACCCCTCTCAGAGATAGACTAGAACACTGTGAAGGAGTCTTCTGTTCGCCCTGGTTGGACCCCTCTCAGAGATAGACTAGAACACTGTGAAGGAGTCTTCTGTTCGCCCTGGTTGGACCCCTCTCAGAGATAGACTAGAACACTGTGAAGGAGTCTTCTGTTCGCCCTGGTTGGACCCCTCTCAGAGATAGACTAGAACACTGTGAAGGAGTCTTCTGTTCGCCCTGGTTGGACCCCTCTCAGAGATAGACTAGAACACTGTGAAGGAGTCTTCTGTTCGCCCTGGTTGGACCCCTCTCAGAGATAGACTAGAACACTGTGAAGGAGTCTTCTGTTCGCCCTGGTTGGACCCCTCTCAGAGATAGACTAGAACACTGTGAAGGAGTCTTCTGTTCGCCCTGGTTGGACCCCTCTCAGAGATAGACTAGAACACTGTGAAGGAGTCTTCTGTTAGCCCTGGTTGGACCCCTCTCAGAGATAGACTAGAACACTGTGAAGGAGTCTTCTGTTCGCCCTGGTTGGACCTCTCTCAGAGATAGACTAGAACACTGTGAAGGAGTCTTCTGTTCGCCCTGGTTGGACCCCTCTCAGAGATAGACTAGAACACTGTGAAGGAGTCTTCTGTTCGCCCTGGTTGGACCCCTCTCAGAGATAGACTAGAACACTGTGAAGTAGTCTTCTGTTCGCCCTGGTTGGACCCCTCTCAGAGATAGACTAGAACACTGTGAAGGAGTCTTCTGTTCGCCCTGGTTGGACCCCTCTCAGAGATAGACTAGAACACTGTGAGGGAGTCTTCTGTTAGCCCTGGTTGGACCCCTCTCAGAGATAGACTAGAACACTGTGAAGGAGTCTTCTGTTCGCCCTGGTTGGACCCCTCTCAGAGATAGACTAGAACACTGTGAAGGAGTCTTCTGTTCGCCCTGGTTGGACCCCTCTCAGAGATAGACTAGAACACTGTGAAGGAGTCTTCTGTTCGCCCTGGTTGGACCCCTCTCAGAGATAGACTAGAACACAGTGAAGGAGTCTTCTGTTCGCCCTGGTTGGACCCCTCTCAGAGATAGACTAGAACACTGTGAAGGAGTCTTCTGTTAGCCCTGGTTGGACCCCTCTCAGAGATAGACTAGAACACTGTGAAGGAGTCTTCTGTTAGCCCTGGTTGGACCCCTCTCAGAGATAGACTAGAATACTGTGAAGGAGTCTTCTGTTCGCCCTGGTTGGACATTTCCCAGATCAACCTCTAACCCTCTCCTGGGTCCCTTCACAACCATTTCCCAGATCAACCTCTAACCCTCTCCTGGGTACCTTCACAACCGTTTCCTTACTGCTTTTATCTCATCTTGTTTATATCTTTCTCATTAACCTAAAACATGTTGGTAAGTAGTAGGCTAATAAGGGTGTGAGGAATTCTGGTACCTGCAAAGAGGGATGACAGTACAGTATGTTTCACTGGCAGGAAGTGATCTACAGATTGAGACAATGGAGCTGTTGTTCGCCCAACACCTGCTCTCTTTCACCAGAAACATAGTTTAGTTAGAGTTGAATTAACAGGTTCTTTCTTCTGTGGTAAGTTTATTCTGGCGTGTTACCTCGATGCTTTATGACAGCTCTCTGTCATCCTTCAGGTGGATCTCATCTGGACATGCCTCAGTCTTGACTCACACCACGTAGTTTCACGTCACGTTGACGCCTATATTACTATTTGGGAGCAGCTACTCTTCCTGGGGTCCGGCATAATAAAGGCAGTAATTAAGGCAATTACAATACAAATTGTATACAACTCTCTAGAGACAGCAGGAGCGGTAGAGATACTCTGAATGATCGGCTATGAAAAGCCAACTGACATTTACTCCTGAGGTGCTGACTTGCTGCACCCTCGACAACTACTGTGATTATTATTATTTGACCATGTTGGTCATCTATGAACATTTGAACATCTTGGCCATGTTCTGTTATAATCTCCACCCGGCACAGCCAGAAGAGGACTGGCCACCCCTCAGAGCCTGGTTCCTCTCTAGGTTTCTTCCTAGGTTTTGGCCTTTCTAGGGAGTTTTTCCTAGCCACCGTGCTTCTACATCTGCATTGCTTGCTGTTTGGGGTTTTAGGCTGGGTTTCTGTACAGCACTTTGAGATATCAGCTGATGTAAAAAGGGCTTTATAATAAGTTTGATATAAATTTGATGAATTAATCCTTATGTTAATTTAAGATGAGATATGGCTCTAAGTATGGCTTCTCATGTGTATTTCAGATAATACGGTCAAGCAGGGAGAGAGAGTTGGAGACAATGACAGACAGACAGAGAGCAGACAGGCAGGTGAAGATGAAGGTACAGGAGAGGGAAGGGTAGGAGCATGGACCTCGTCCCAATCAGCCAGACGTGAATGGCATACCTAATCAAATCAAATCAAATAGGACACTCTACTTTCAGGGGAACGGGTTTCAATATTATACTTGGCTCCATTACAGCCGCTCCTTCAAAGGGGGTCCTCTGTTTCTATTGTACTCTGCAACACAAAAGGCTAAGCTTGCATCATCCATGAGTGAAACAAGGCTGAATATTGTGGCCATGTGGCACGTGCACTAGGAGAAACTGGACAGACTGGAAGTTGAAGGAATATGCCAGTCTTATGTCGGTGTCAACCATAAGCACAAAAAGGCCTTTGGATCGTTAGCTTGAAGAACAGCAAGTCAAAACACATGTCATTGCCTGCAGAGGAGATGAGAGGATAGGAGAAGAGAGCAGAGGAAAGGAGAAGAGATGACTGGAGAGGAGAAGAGAATATAGGACCAGAGGAGAGAAGGAGAGAGGGCTGGAGAGGAGAAGATAGGACAAGAGGAGAAGAGGACAGAGGGCTGGAGAGGAGAAGATAGGACGAGAGGAGAGAAGGAGAGAGGACTGGAGAGGAGAAGATAGGACAAGAGGAGAAGAGGACAGAGGGCTGGAGAGGAGAAGTAAGGACAAGAGGAGAGAAGGAGAGAGGACTGGAGAGGAGAAGATAGGACAAGAGGAGAAGAGGACAGAGGGCTGGAGAGGAGAAGTAAGGACAAGAGGACAAGAGGAGAGAGGGCTGGAGAGGAGAAGTAAGGACAAGAGGAGAGAAGGAGAGAGGACTGGAGAGGAGAAGATAGGACAAGAGGAGAAGAGGAGAGAGGGCTGGAGAGGAGAAGAGGAGAAGAGGAGAGAGGGCTAGAGAGGAGAAGTAAGGATGAGAGGAGAAGTGGAGAGAGGGCTAGAGAGGAGAAGAGGAGAGAGGGCTGGAGAGGAGAAGAGGAGAGCAGAGCAGAGCAAACTCCCCTGCTGCCCACCCAAGTTTACTTGTAAATAAAAACAAACATTTGCTAAGCCTTGGCCACAATATCTGGACTTGTCTTCATATAACAATGCATAGAATTATGTTATATGGTTATGGTTATAATTTATTCATCCCTCATTTCTGCCATTACACACAATGAAACAAGAAAAGGTCAAAAATAAAAACAGAGCAATGTAATACACTATTCAACATTATTGTAAAAAAAATACTAATAAATAAAAAGTTCATTCCATGTGTCAGTGAATTTTTTTATATTTTAGAATGACATGTTCTGTAACATATTAAAGGTTCAGACATGTTCTGTAACATATTAAAGGTTTAGACATGTTCTGTAACATATTAAAGGTTCAGACATTAAAGGTTCAGACATGTTCTGTAACATATTAAAGGTTCAGACATTAAAGGTTTAGACATGTTCTGTAACATATTAAAGGTTCAGACATTAAAGGTTCAGACATGTTCTGTAACATATTAAAGGTTTAGACATGTTCTGTAACATATTAAAGGTTCAGACATGTTCTGTAACATAGTAAAAGTTTAGACATGTTCTGTAACATATTAAAGGTTCAGACATGTTCTGTAACATATTAAAGGTTTAGACATGTTCTGTAACATATTAAAGGTTCAGACATGTTCTGTAACATATTAAAGGTTCAGACATGTTCTGTAACATATTAAAGGTTTAGACATGTTCTGTAACATATTAAAGGTTCAGACATTAAAGGTTCAGACATGTTCTGTAACATATTAAAGGTTCAGACATGTTCTGTAACATACTAAAGGTTTAGACATGTTCTGTAACATATTAAAGGTTCAGACATTAAAGGTTCAGACATGTTCTGTAACATATTAAAGGTTCAGACATTAAAGGTTTAGACATGTTCTGTAACATATTAAAGGTTTAGACATTAAAGGTTCAGACATGTTCTGTAACATATTAAAGGTTCAGACATGTTCTGTAACATATTAAAGGTTCAGACATGTTTTGTAACATATTAAAGGTTTAGACATGTTCTGTAACATATTAAAGGTTTAGACATGTTCTGTAACATATTAAGGTTTAGACATGTTCTGTAACATATTAAAGGTTCAGATATTAAAGGTTCAGACATGTTCTGTAACATATTAAAGGTTCAGACATGTTCTGTAACATATTAAAGGTTCAGACATGTTCTGTAACATATTAAGGTTTAGACATGTTCTGTAACATATTAAAGGTTCAGACATTAAAGGTTCAGACATGTTCTGTAACATATTAAAGGTTCAGACATGTTCTGTAACATATTAAAGGTTCAGACATTAAAGGTTCAGACATGTTCTGTAACATATTAAAGGTTTAGACATGTTCTGTAACATATTAAAGGTTCAGACATTAAAGGTTCAGACATGTTCTGTAACATATTAAAGGTTCAGACATGTTCTGTAACATATTAAAGGTTCAGACATGTTCTGTAACATATTAAAGGTTCAGACATGTTCTGTAACATATTAAAGGTTTAGACATGTTCTGTAACATATTAAAGGTTCAGACATTAAAGGTTCAGACATGTTCTGTAACATATTAAAGGTTTAGACATTAAAGGTTTAGACATGTTCTGTAACATAGTAAAGGTTCAGACATGTTCTGTAACATATTAAAGGTTCAGACATTAAAGGTTCAGACATGTTCTGTAACATATTAAAGGTTCAGACATGTTCTGTAACATATTAAAGGTTCAGACATTAAAGGTTCAGACATGTTCTGTAACATATTAAAGGTTCAGACATGTTCTGTAACATATTAAAGGTTCAGACATGTTCTGTAACATATTAAAGGTTTAGACATGTTCTGTAACATACTAAAGGTTAAGACATGTTCTGTAACATATTAAAGGTTCAGACATGTTCTGTAACATACTAAAGGTTTAGACATGTTCTGTAACATACTAAAGGTTTAGACATGTTCTGTAACATATTAAAGGTTCAGACATTAAAGGTTCAGACATGTTCTGTAACATATTAAAGGTTCAGACATTAAAGGTTCAGACATGTTCTGTAACATATTAAAGGTTCAGACATTAAAGGTTTAGACATGTTCTGTAACATATTAAAGGTTCAGACATTAAAGGTTCAGACATGTTCTGTAACATATTAAAGGTTCAGACATGTTCTGTAACATGTTAAAGGTTCAGACATTAAAGGTTCAGACATGTTCTGTAACATATTAAAGGTTCAGACATGTTCTGTAACATATTAAAGGTTTAGACATGTTCTGTAACATACTAAAGGTTTAGACATGTTCTGTAACATATTAAAGGTTCAGACATGTTCTGTAACATATTAACGGTTCAGACATGTTCTGTAACATATTAAAGGTTCAGACATGTTCTGTAACATCTTAAAGGTTCAGACATGTTCTGTGACATATTAAAGGTTTAGACATGTTCTGTAACATATTAAAGGTTTAGACATGTTCTGTAACATCTTAAAGGTTTAGACATGTCCTGTAACATATTAAAGGTTCAGACATTAAAGGTTTAGACATGTTCTGTAACATATTAAAGGTTTAGACATGTTCTGTAACATATTAAAGGTTCAGACATGTTCTGTAACATATTAAAGGTTCAGACATGTTCTGTAACATATTAAAGGTTCAGACATGTTCTGTAACATATTAAAGGTTCAGACATTAAAGGTTCAGACATGTTCTGTAACATATTAAAGGTTCAGACATGTTCTGTAACATATTAAAGGTTCAGACATTAAAGGTTCAGACATGTTCTGTAACATATTAAAGGTTTAGACATGTTCTGTAACATATTAAAGGTTTAGACATGTTCTGTAACATCTTAAAGGTTCAGACATGTTCTGTAACATATTAAAGGTTCAGACATGTTCTGTAACATCTTAAAGGTTCAGACATGTTCTGTAACATATTAAAGGTTTAGACATGTTCTGTAACATATTAAAGGTTCAGACATGTTCTGTAACATATTAAAGGTTCAGACATGTTCTGTAACATATTAAAGGTTCAGACATTAAAGGTTTAGACATGTTCTGTAACATATTAAAGGTTCAGACATGTTCTGTAACATATTAAAGGTTTAGACATGTTCTGTAACATATTAAAGGTTCAGACATTAAAGGTTCAGACATGTTCTGTAACATATTAAAGGTTCAGACATGTTCTGTAACATATTAAAGGTTCAGACATGTTCTGTAACATATTAAAGGTTTAGACATTAAAGGTTCAGACATGTTCTGTAACATATTAAAGTTTTGACATGCTCTGTAACATATTAAAGGTTCAGACATGTTCTGTAACATATTAAAGGTTTAGACATGTTCTGTAACATATTAAAGGTTTAGACATGTTCTGTAACATATTAAAGGTTCAGACATGTTCTGTAACATATTAAAGGTTCAGACATTAAAGGTTCAGACATGTTCTGTAACATATTAAAGGTTCAGACATGTTCTGTAACATATTAAAGGTTCAGACATGTTCTGTAACATATTAAAGGTTTAGACATGTTCTGTAACATATTAAAGGTTCAGACATTAAAGGTTCAGACATGTTCTGTAACATATTAAAGGTTCAGACATGTTCTGTAACATATTAAAGGTTTAGACATGTTCTGTAACATATTAAAGGTTCAGACATGTTCTGTAACATATTAAAGGTTCAGACATTAAAGGTTCAGACATGTTCTGTAACATATTAAAGGTTCAGACATTAAAGGTTCAGACATGTTCTGTAACATATTAAAGGTTCAGACATGTTCTGTAACATATTAAAGGTTCAGACATGTTCTGTAACATATTAAAGGTTTAGACATGTTCTGTAACATATTAAAGGTTCAGACATGTTCTGTAACATATTAAAGGTTCAGACATTAAAGGTTCAGACATGTTCTGTAACATATTAAAGGTTCAGACATTAAAGGTTCAGACATGTTCTGTAACATATTAAAGGTTCAGACATGTTCTGTAACATATTAAAGGTTTAGACATGTTCTGTAACATATTAAAGGTTTAGACATGTTCTGTAACATATTAAAGGTTTAGACATGTTCTGTAACATAGTAAAGGTTTAGACATGTCCTGTAACATATTAAAGTTTTGACATTAAATGTTCAGACATGGTTTTTGTTATGCTGATGAAGGAGGACCCAAAAGCGACGTAATAGAAACAGAGTCTTTATTCCAGTTTTAAACAAACAATGATGTTCCTGGATATTAACAAAGGTAATCCAAAACAGGAAACTGAAAACCTCTTGTCAGTAGAGAGGAACGACTGGAGACGCGACCACAGACTGCAGGTCGCTTCAGGAGGGCACAGACCGTAGCTGACATAGACACCTGCTCACACGCAGCATCTGACAAATGCAAAAACACAACTGGGCGGAACAAGGACACAGAGCAGCTAACCTCAAACAAGAATCCGACAAGGACAGAAGCGGAAAACAGAGGGAGAAATAGGGACTCAAATCAGAGGGCAAAATAGGGGACAGGTGTGAAAGAGTAAATAAGGTCGTTAGGAGAATGAGAAACAGCTGGGAGCAAGAACGGAACGATAGAGAGAGAGAGCGGGAGAGGGAAAGAGGGAGGAGGAGAGAGAGGAATAGAAAGAGGGAAAGAACCTAATAAGACCAGCAGAGGGAAGCACAGGGACAAGACATGATGATCAAAGCCAAAACATGACAGTACCCCCCCACTCACCAAGCGCCTCCTGGCGCACTCGAGGAGGAACCCTGGCGGCGACGAAGGAAATCATCAATCAACGAACGGTCCAGCACGTCCCGAGATGGAACCCAACTCCTCTCCTCAGGACCGTAACCCTCCCAATCCACTAAGTACTGGTGACCACGTCCCTGAGAACGCATGTCCCTGATCCTCCGTTCCTTGTAAATAGGAGCGCCCTCGACAAGGACGGGAGGGGGGGAGGGAAGATGAACGGGGGCGCGAAGAAAAGGCTTGACACAAGAGACATGGAAGACAGGGTGGACGCGACGAAGATGTCGCGGAAGAAGCAGTCGCACAGCGACAGGATTAACGACCTGAGAGACACGGAACGGACCAATGAACCGCGGAGTCAACTTGCGAGAAGCTGTCGTAAGGGAAAGGTTACGAGTGGAAAGCCACACTCTCTGACCGCGACAATACCTAGGACTCTTAATCCTACGTTTATTGGCGGCTCTCACAGTCCTCCCCGCAGACGAAGGCAGACCGGTAATAAAGTCTAAGGCGATCTGAGACCATGGTCGAGAAGGAATGGGAAGCGGTCTAAGACGACCGGCAGGAGGAGAGTTACCTGACTTAGTCTGCGCGCAGTCCGAACAAGCAGCCACGAAACGGCGCGTGTCCCGCTCCTGAGTAGGCCACCAAAACCGCTGGCGAATAGAAGCAAGCGTACCCCGAACGCCGGGGCGACCAGCTAACTTGGCAGAATGAGCCCACTGAAGAACAGCCAGACGAATAGAGACAGGAACGAACAGAAGGTTACTAGGACAAGCGCGCGGCGACGCAGTGTGAGTGAGTGCTTGCTTTACCTGTCTCTCAATTCCCCAGACAGTCCACCCGACAACACGCCCTTCAGGAAGAATCCCCTCGGGTTCGGTAGAAACCACAGGAGAACTAAAGAGACGGGATAAAGCATCAGGCTTGGTGTTCTTATTTCCCGGACGATAGGAAATCTCGAACTCGAAACGAGCGAAAAACAACGCCCAACGAGCTTGACGTGCATTAAGTCGTTTGGCAGAACGGATGTACTCAAGGTTCTTATGGTCAGTCCAAACGACAAAAGGAACGGTCGCCCCCTCCAACCACTGTCGCCATTCGCCTAAGGCTAAGCGGATGGCGAGCAGTTCGCGGTTACCCACATCATAGTTGCGTTCTGATGGCGACAAGCGATGAAAAAAGTAAGCGCAAGGATGGACCTTATCGTCAGACTGGAAGCGCTGGGACAGAATGGCTCCCACGCCCACCTCTGAAGCGTCAACCTCGACAATGAATTGTTTAGTGACGTCAGGAGTAACAAGGATAGGAGCGGATGTAAAACGCTTCTTGAGGAGATCAAAAGCTCCCTGGGCGGAACCGGACCACTTAAAGCAAGACTTGACAGAAGTCAGAGCTGTGAGAGGGGCAGCCACTTGACCGAAATTACGAATGAAACGCCGATAGAAATTAGCGAAACCGAGAAAGCGCTGTAACTCGACACGTGACTTAGGAACGGGCCAATCGCTGACATCCTGGACCTTAGCGGGATCCATCTGAATGCCTTCAGCAGACAGATAATCCTCGAGAGCCTTACGTTCGGGAGCCGACAGAGAGAATAGTCTACCCCGAGGGGGAGTGGTCCCCGGAAGGAGATCAATACAACAATCATACGACCGGTGAGGAGGAAGAGAGTTGGCTCTGGACCGACTGAAGACCGTGCGTAGATCATGATATTCCTCCGGCACTCCTGTCACATCACCAGGCTCCTCCTGAATAGAGGGGACAGTAGAAACAGGAGGGATAGCAGACATTAAACACTTCACATGACAAGAAACGTTCCAGGATAGGATAGAATTACTAGACCAATTAATAGAAGGATTATGACATACTAGCCAGGGATGACCCAAAACAACAGGTGTAACAGGTGAACAAAAAATCAAAAAAGAAATGGTCTCACTGTGGTTACCAGATACTGTGAGGGTTAAAGGTAGTGTCTCATATCTGATACTGGGGAGAGGACTACCATCTAAGGCGAACATGGGTGTGATCCTCCCTAACTCTCTGAGAGGAATGTCATGTTTCCGAGCCCATGCTTCGTCCATAAAACAACCCTCAGCCCCAGAGTCTATCAAGGCACTGCAGGAAGCAGCCGACCCGGTCCAGCGTAGATGGACCGACAAGGTAGTACAGGATCTTGATGGAGAGACCTGAGTAGTAGCGCTCACCAGTAGCCCTCCGCTTACTGATGAGCTCTGGCCTTTAACTGGACATGACATGACAAAATGTCCAGCAGAACCGCAATAGAAGCAAAGGCGGTTGGTGATTCTCCGTCTCCTCTCCTTAGTCGAGATGTGAATACCTCCCAGCTGCATGGGCTCAGTCTCTGAGCCGATGGAAGGAGATGGTTGAGATGCGGAGAAGGGAAACCCCGTTAACGCGAGCTCTCTTCCACGAGCTCGGTGACGAAGATCTACCCGTCGTTCTATGCGGATGGCGAGTGCAATCAAAGAGTCCACGCTGGAAGGAACCTCCCGGGAGAGAATCTCATCCTTAACCTCAGCGTGGAGTCCCTCCAGAAAACGAGCGAGCAACGCCGGCTCGTTCCAGTCACTGGATGCAGCAAGAGTACGAAACTCTATAGAGTAATCCGTTATGGATCGATCACCTTGACATAGGGAAGCCAGACCCCTGGAAGCCTCCTTCCCAAAAACTGAACGATCAAAGACCCGTATCATCTCCTCCTTAAAGTTCTGATAAACGTTAGAACACTCAGCCCTTGCCTCCCAGATAGCTGTGCCCCACTCCCGAGCCCGCCCAGTAAGGAGTGATATGACGTAAGCGATCCGAGCTCTCTCTCCAGAGTATGTGTTGGGCTGGAGACAGAACACAATATCACACTGGGTGAGAAAGGAGCGACACTCAGTGGGCTGCCCAGAGTAACATGGTGGATTATTAACCCTGGGTTCCGGAGACTCGGAAGACCAGGAAGTAGCTTGTGGTACGAGACGAAGACTCTGAAACTGTCCTGAGAGATCGGAGACCTGAGCGGCCAGGGTCTCAACGGCCTGACGAGCAGCAGACAATTCCTGCTCGTGTCTGCCGAGCATTGCTCCCTGGAACTTGACGGTAGTCTTGAGAGAATCCGTAGTCGCTGGGTCCATTCTTGGTCGGATTCTTCTGTTATGCTGATGAAGGAGGACCCAAAAGCGACGTAATAGAAACAGAGTCTTTATTCCAGTTTTAAACAAACAATGATGTTCCTGGATATTAACAAAGGTAATCCAAAACAGGAAACTGAAAACCTCTTGTCAGTAGAGAGGAACGACTGGAGACGCGACCACAGACTGCAGGTCGCTTCAGGAGGGCACAGACCGTAGCTGACATAGACACCTGCTCACACGCAGCATCTGACAAATGCAAAAACACAACTGGGCGGAACAAGGACACAGAGCAGCTAACCTCAAACAAGAATCCGACAAGGACAGAAGCGGAAAACAGAGGGAGAAATAGGGACTCAAATCAGAGGGCAAAATAGGGGACAGGTGTGAAAGAGTAAATAAGGTCGTTAGGAGAATGAGAAACAGCTGGGAGCAAGAACGGACGATAGAGAGAGAGAGCGGGAGAGGGAAAGAGGGAGGAGGAGAGAGAGGAATAGAAAGAGGGAAAGAACCTAATAAGACCAGCAGAGGGAAGCACAGGGACAAGACATGATGATCAAAGCCAAAACATGACAGTTTTAAACCAGAGAAGTAGATTTTTTGGTTGAGTTGCTCTTTAATGGTTTAAATGCTATGCTAGGCAAAGTGACGCATTATCTCAGTTCACTGGTCACGATGGCTACACCCACCCGTAGCAAGCGCTCCAGCAGGTGTATCTCACTGATCATCCCTAAAGCCAAAACCTCATTTGGACGCCTTTCCTTCCAGTTCTCTGCTGCCTGCGACTGGAACGAATTGCAAAAATCTCTGAAGTTGGAGACTTTTATCTCCCTCAACAACTTTAAAAATCTGCTATCCGAGCAGCTAACCGATCGCTGCAGCTGTACATAGTCCATCTGTAAACTACCCACCCAATTTACCAACCTCACCCCCCATACTGCTTTTATTTATTTACTTTTCTGCTCTTTTGCACACCAGTATCTCTTCTTGCACATGATCGTCTGATGATTTATCACTCCAGTGTTAATCTGCTAAATTGTAATTATTCGATTTATTGCCTACCTCATGCCTTTTGCACACATTGTATATAGATTCTCTTTTTTCTACCATGTTATTGACTTGTTTATTGTTTACTCCATGTGTAACTCTGTGTTGTTGTCTGTTCACACTGCTATGCTTTATCTTGGCCAGGTCGCAGTTGCAAATGAGAACTTGTTCTCAACTAGCCTACCTGGTTAAATAAAGGTGAAATAAAAAAAAATAATAAAAAAAGACTCATATAAAGTATTGTTGGCAGGTAACTCCTTAATGAGTTGCCATTAAGAGTAGATTTATTTATAGTTCCAGTCCAGAGGTGTGTATTTACACTAAAAAGAGTGTAAATAGTTTCTGAGAAACAATTTATCGTCAGTGTTTCCTCATTCTTTGATCAATACGGTATAATGGTCAGTTTACCGTCAATACTTCATTTCCTTGATTTACCTGGCGTCTTGGTACCTTCCTGAGTCTTTGTTTGTTTGCCCTGCATGGATAAGACTGAGATGAAGTAGGATTCAACAGAGATTGTGTAATAACAACACCTAAGAACTGTTTCCATTCTCTTGTTCCATCATGTTTCTTCGAGGGGACAAAAAGAGGATACAACTAAATATACCTGATGGCTTGACTGTCATAATAATCATCTCACCTATAAAACACATCAGCTAGTCATTAAGGCGTGAGAGACTATTGAATGAGCAATGAGTAGGCCTATGATGTTGTACAGAATATATATCCTGAAGGTCCGTACATCTCTGAACTGCTGAACAGAATCTATATCCTGAAGGTCCGTACATCTCTGAACTGCTGAACAGAATCTATATCCTGAAGGACCGTACATCTCTGAACTGCTGAACAGAATCTATATCCTGAAGGACCGTACATCTCTGAACTGTTGAACAGAATCTATATCCTGAAGGACCATACATCTCTGAACTGCTGAACAGAATCTATATCCTGAAGGACCGTACATCTCTGATCTGCTGAACAGAATCTATATCCTGAAGGACAGTACATCTCTGATCTGCTGAACAGAATCTATATCCTGAAGGACCGTACATCTCTGAACTGCTGAACAGAATCTATATCCTGAAGGACCGTACATCTCTGAACTGCTGAACAGAATCTATATCCTGAAGGACCGTACATCTCTGATCTGCTGAACAGAATCTATATCCTGAAGGACCGTACATCTCTGAACTGCTGAACAGAATCTATATCCTGAAGGACAGTACATCTCTGAACTGCTGAACAGAATCTATATCCTGAAGGACCGTACATCTCTGATCTGCTGAACAGAATCTATATCCTGAAGGACCGTACATCTCTGATCTGCTGAACAGAATCTATATCCTGAAGGACCGTACATCTCTGAACTGCTGAACAGAATCTATATCCTGAAGGACCGTACATCTCTGAACTGCTGAACAGAATCTATATCCTGAAGGACCGTACATCTCTGATCTGCTGAACAGAATCTATATCCTGAAGGACCGTACATCTCTGAACTGCTGAACAGAATCTATATCCTGAAGGACCGTACTAACTGACACTGCAATATATCAGATATATAAAGGCCACATGATACTCATTGATGAATGAAGACCAGAGATTGAGTCACGTCTCATACACAGCAGAACCCCACCTCCCCCTCCCCCTCCCCATCTAATGTACGTGATTGTCAACCTGGAAGTTAGAGTGGTGAGTTCAAGGAAATGGAACGCTATGAGAGAGAGAGAAAAGACAATGGCCCCGGCACACCTATCAGCCTGTCTACTGACGTGACAGGACTGTTTCTCCTCTGAAACTTCCTCATGGCCATACCCCAGGTAATGATTTGGTATCCACATTGAGTCTTTATGGCTTTTACTTCTCCATCACCTGTCAGCTCCTTCACACTGGGGGATGAGGTAGGAGGGGGAGGAGGAAGGAGGAAGAGGAGGTGGGAGTCCAATGGGTAAATTACTTCCTCTTGGATTATTTCCAGCTAAACCTTGTTACCTGCAGGAGGCCTTTTGGTCCTCTCCACCACCTGTTAGCCCTCAGCACTGTTGTCCTCTCCACTCATTCCTGGCAAGCGGTACCGGAGCGCCAAGTCTAGGTCCAAGAGGCTTCTAAACAGCTTCTACCCCCAAGCCACAAGACTAACTAACTGACGTGGCTCTGCTGTGGAAACCCACCCTGACTGGGACTCTACCCACACACTCACTAGACTCTACCCACACATTGACTAGACTCTACCCACACACTCACTAGACTCTACCCACACACTCACTGGACTCTACCCACACACTCACTGGACTCTACCCACACACTCACTAGACTCTACCCACACACTCACTAGACTCTACCCACACACTCACTAGACTACCCACACACTCACTAGACTCTACCCACACACTCACTAGACTCTACCCACACACTCACTAGACTCTACCCACACACTCACTAGACTCTACCCACACACTCACTGGACTCTACCCACACACTCACTAGAATCTACCCACACACTCACTAGAATCTACCCACACACTCACTAGACTCTACCCACACACTCACTAGACTCTAACCACACACTCACTAGACTCTACCCACACACTCACTAGACTCTATCCACACACTCACTAGACTCTAACCACACACACTCACTGGAGTCTACCCATACACTCACTAGACTACCCACACAGTCACTAGACTCTACCCACACACTCACTAGTCTACTCACACACTCACTGGACTCTACCCACACACTCACTGGACTCTACCAACAGACTCACTAGACTATACCCACACACTCACTGGACTCTACCCACACACTCACTAGACTACCCACACACTCACTGGACTCTACCCACACACTCACTAGACTCTACCCACACACTCACTGGACTCTACCCACACACTCACTAGACTCTACCCACACAATACCTAGACTCCACCCACACACTCACCAGACTACCCACACACTCACTAGAGTACCCACACACTCACTAGACTCTACCCACACACTCACTGGACTCTACCCACACACTCACTGGACTCTACCCACACACTCACTAGACTCTACCCACACACTCACTAGACTCTACCCACACACTCACTGGACTCTACCCACACACTCACTAGACTCTACCCACACACTCACTGGACTCTACCCACACACTCACTAGACTACCCACACAGTCATTAGACTCTACCCACACACTCACTAGACTCTACCCAAACACTCACTGGACCCTTCCCACACACTCACTAGACTCTACCCACACACTCACTAGAGTCTACCCACACACTCACTAGACTACCCACACACTCACTAGACTCTACCCACACACTCTCTAGACTCTACCCACACACTCACTAGACTCTACCCACACACTCACTAGACTACCCACACACTCACTAGACTCTACCCACACACTCACTAGACTCTACCCACACACTCACTAGACTCTACCCACACATTCACTAGACTACCCACACACTCACTAGACTCTACCCACACACTCACTAGACTCTACCCACACACTCACTGGACTCTACCCACACACTCACTGGACTCTACCCACACACTCACTGGACTCTACCCACACACTCACTAGAATCTACCCACACACTCACTAGACTCTACCCACACACTCACTAGACTCTACCCACACACTCACTAGACTCTACCCACACACTCACTAGACTCTACCCACACACTCACTAGAATCTACCCACACACTCACTGGACTCTACCCACACACTCACTGGACTCTACCCACACACTCACTGGACTCTACCCACACACTCACTAGACTCTACCCACACACTCTCTAGACTCTACCCACACACTCACTAGACTCTACCCACACACTCACTGGACGCTACCCACACACTGACTGGACTCTACCCACACACTCACTAGACTACCCACACACTCACTAGACTCTACCCACACACTCACTGGACTCTACCCACACACTCACTAGACTACCCACACAGTCATTAGACTCTACCCACACACTCACTGGACTCTACCCACACACTCACTAGACTCTACCCACAGACTCACTGGACTCTACCCACACACTCACTAGACTACCCACACACTAACTAGACTCTACCCACACACTCACTAGACTACCCATACAATCACTAGACTCTTCCCACACACTCACTAGACTCTACCCACACACTCACTAGACTCTACCCACACACTCACTGGACTCTACCCACACATTGACTAGACTCTACCCACACACTCACTAGACTCTACCCACACACTCACTGGACTCTACCCACACACTCACTAGACTCTACCCACACACTCACTAGACTCTACCCACACACTCACTAGACTACCCACACACTCACTAGACTCTATCCACACACTCACTAGACTCTAACCACACACACTCACTGGAGTCTACCCATACACTCACTAGACTACCCACACAGTCACTAGACTCTACCCACACACTCACTAGACTACTCACACAATCACTGGACTCTACCCACACACTCACTGGACTCTACCCACAGACTCACTAGACTCTACCCACACACTCACTGGACTCTACCCACACACTCACTAGACTACCCACACACTCACTGGACTCTACCCACACACTCACTAGACTCTACCCACACACTCACTGGACTCTACCCACACACTCACTAGACTCTACCCACACACTCACTAGACTCTACAAACACACTCACTAGACTCTACCCACACAATACCTAGACTCTACCCACACACTCACTGGACTCTACCCACACACTCACTGGACTCTACCCACACACTCACTAGACTCTACCCACACACTCACTGGACTCTACCCACACACTCACTAGACTCTACCCACACACTCACTGGACTCTACCCACACACTCACTAGACTACCCACACACTCACTAGACTCTACCCACACACTCACTAGACTCTACCCACACACTCACTAGACTCTACCCACACACTCACTAGACTACCCACACACTCACTGGACTCTACCCACACACTCACTGGACTCTACCCACACACTCACTGGACTCTACCCACACACTCACTAGACTCTACCCACACACTCACTAGAATCTACCCACACACTCACTAGACTGTACCCACACACTCACTAGACTCTACCCACACACTCTCTAGACTCTACCCACACACTCACTGGACGCTACCCACACACTGACTGGACTCTACCCACACACTCACTGGACTCTACCCACACACTCACTAGACTACCCACACAGTCATTAGACTCTACCCACACACTCACTAGACTCTACCCAAACACTCACTGGAACCTACCCACAGACTCACTGGACTCTACCCACACACTCACTAGACTACCCACACACTCCCTAGACTCTACCCACACACTCACTAGACTACCCACACACTCACTAGACTACCCACACACTCACTAGACTCTACCCACACACTCACTGGACTCTACCCACACACTCACTAGACTCTACCCACACACTCACTAGACTACCCACACACTCACTGGACTCTACCCACACACTCACTAGACTCTACCCACACACTCACTAGACTACCCACACACTCACTAGACTACCCACACACTCACTAGACTCTACCCACACACTCACTGGACTATACCCACACACTCACTAGACTCTACCCACACACTCACTGGACTCCACCCACACACTCACTAGACTCTACCCACACAATAACTAGACTCTACCCACACACTCACTAGACTACCCACACACTCACTGGACTCTACCCACACACTCACTAGACTCTACCCACACACTCACTGGACTCTACCCACACACTCACTAGACTCTACCCACACACTGACTGGACTCTACCCACACACTCACTAGACTCTACCCACACACTCACTGGACTCTACCCACACAATAACTAGACTCTACCCACACACTCACTAGACTCTACCCACACACTGACTGGACTCTACCCACACACTCACTGGCCTCTACCCACACACTCACTGAACTCTACCCACACACTCACTAGACTCTACCCACACACTCACTAGACTCTACCCACACACTCACTGGACTCTACCCACACACTTACTAGACTACCCACACACTCACTAGACTACCCACACACTCACTGGACTCTACCCACACACTCACTAGACTCTACCCACACACTCACTAGACTACCCACACACTCACTAGACTACCCACACACTCACTAGACTCTACCCACACACTCACTGGACTCTACCCACACACTCACTATACTCTACCCACACACTCACTAGACTACCCACACACTCACTAGACTACCCACACACTCACTGGACTCTACCCACACACTCCCTAGACTCTACCCACACACTCGCGATACTCTACCCACACACTCACTAGACTCTACCCACACACTCACTAGACACTACCCACACACTCATTTGACTCTACCCACACACTGACTAGACTACCCACACACTCACTGGACTCTACCCACACACTCACTAGACTCTACCCACACACTCACTAGACTACCCACACACTCACTGGACTCTACCCACACACTCACTAGACTACTCACACACTCACCGGACTACCCATACACTCACTGGACTCTACCCACACACTCACTAGACTACCCACACACTCACTAGACTACTCACACACTCACTAGACTACCCACACACTCACTAGACACTACCCACACACTCACTGGACTCTACCCACACACTCACTGGACACTACCCACACACTCACTGGACTCTACCCACACACTCACTAGACTCTACCCACACACTCACTAGACTACCCACACACTCACTAGACTACCCATACACTCACTGGACTCTACCCACACACTCACTAGAGTCTACCCACACACTCACTAGACTACCCACACACTCACTAGACTCTACCCACACACTCACTAGAATCTACCCACACACTCACTAGACTCTGCCCACACACTCACTAGACTCTACCCACACACTCACTAGACTCCACAAACACACTCACTAGACTCTACCGACACAATACCTAGACTCTACCCACACACTCACTAGACTCTACCCACACACTCACTGGACTCTACCCACACACTCACTGGACTCTCACCACACACTCACTAGACTCTACCCACACACTCACTAGATTCTACCCACACACTCACTGGACTCTACCCACACACTCACTAGATTCTACCCACACACTCACTGGACTCTACCCACACACTCACTAGACTACCCACACACTCACTGGACTCTACCCACACACTCACTAGACTCTACCCACACACTGACTGGACTCTACCCACACACTCACTGGACTCTACCCACACACTCACTAGACTACCCACACAGTCACTAGACTCTACCCACACACTCACTAGACTCTACCCAAACACTCACTGGACTCTACCCACACACTCACTGGACTCTACCCACACACTCACTAGACTCTACCCACACACTTACTAGGCTACCCACACACTCACTAGACTACCCACACACTCACTGGGCTCTACCCACACACTCACTAGACTCTACCCACACACTCACTAGACTACCCACACACTCACTAGACTCTACCCACACACTCACTGGACTCTACCCACACACTCACTAGACTCTACCCACACACTCACTGGACTCTAGCCACACACTCACTAGACTCTACCCACACACTCACTAGACTACCCACACACTCACTAGACTACCCACACACTCACTGGACTCTACCCACACACTCACTAGACTCTACCCACACACTCACTAGACTCTACCCACACACTCACTGGACACTACCCACACACTCACTGGACTCTACCCACACACTCACTAGACTCTACCCACACACTCACTAGACTACCCACACACTCACTAGACTACCCATACACTCACTGGACTCTACCCACACACTCACTAGAGTCTACCCACACACTCACTAGACTACCCACACACTCACTAGACTCTACCCACACACTCACTAGAATCTACCCACACACTCACTAGACTCTGCCCACACACTCACTAGACTCTACCCACACACTCACTAGACTCCACAAACACACTCACTAGACTCTACCGACACAATACCTAGACTCTACCCACACACTCACTAGACTCTACCCACACACTCACTGGACTCTACCCACACACTCACTGGACTCTCACCACACACTCACTAGACTCTACCCACACACTCACTAGATTCTACCCACACACTCACTGGACTCTACCCACACACTCACTAGATTCTACCCACACACTCACTGGACTCTACCCACACACTCACTAGACTACCCACACACTCACTGGACTCTACCCACACACTCACTAGACTCTACCCACACACTCACTGGACTCTACCCACACACTCACTAGACTCTACCCACACACTGACTGGACTCTACCCACACACTCACTAGACTCTACCCACACACTCACTGGACTCTACCCACACAATAACTAGACTCTACCCACACACTCACTAGACTCTACCCACACACTGACTGGACTCTACCCACACACTCACTGGCCTCTACCCACACACTCACTGAACTCTACCCACACACTCACTAGACTCTACCCACACACTCACTAGACTCTACCCACACACTCACTGGACTCTACCCACACACTTACTAGACTACCCACACACTCACTAGACTACCCACACACTCACTGGACTCTACCCACACACTCACTAGACTCTACCCACACACTCACTAGACTACCCACACACTCACTAGACTACCCACACACTCACTAGACTCTACCCACACACTCACTGGACTCTACCCACACACTCACTATACTCTACCCACACACTCACTAGACTACCCACACACTCACTAGACTACCCACACACTCACTGGACTCTACCCACACACTCCCTAGACTCTACCCACACACTCGCGATACTCTACCCACACACTCACTAGACTCTACCCACACACTCACTAGACACTACCCACACACTCACTAGGCTACCCACACACTCACTAGACTACCCATACACTCACTGGACTCTACCCACACACTCACTAGAGTCTACCCACACACTCACTAGACTACCCACACACTCACTAGACTCTACCCACACACTCACTAGAATCTACCCACACACTCACTAGACTCTGCCCACACACTCACTAGACTCTACCCACACACTCACTAGACTCCACAAACACACTCACTAGACTCTACCGACACAATACCTAGACTCTACCCACACACTCACTAGACTCTACCCACACACTCACTGGACTCTACCCACACACTCACTGGACTCTCACCACACACTCACTAGACTCTACCCACACACTCACTAGATTCTACCCACACACTCACTGGACTCTACCCACACACTCACTAGATTCTACCCACACACTCACTGGACTCTACCCACACACTCACTAGACTACCCACACACTCACTGGACTCTACCCACACACTCACTAGACTCTACCCACACACTGACTGGACTCTACCCACACACTCACTGGACTCTACCCACACACTCACTAGACTACCCACACAGTCACTAGACTCTACCCACACACTCACTAGACTCTACCCAAACACTCACTGGACTCTACCCACACACTCACTGGACTCTACCCACACACTCACTAGACTCTACCCACACACTTACTAGGCTACCCACACACTCACTAGACTACCCACACACTCACTGGGCTCTACCCACACACTCACTAGACTCTACCCACACACTCACTAGACTACCCACACACTCACTAGACTCTACCCACACACTCACTGGACTCTACCCACACACTCACTAGACTCTACCCACACACTCACTGGACTCTAGCCACACACTCACTAGACTCTACCCACACACTCACTAGACTACCCACACACTCACTAGACTACCCACACACTCACTGGACTCTACCCACACACTCACTAGACTCTACCCACACACTCACTAGACTCTACCCACACACTCACTGGACACTACCCAAACACTCACTGGACTCTACCCACACACTCACTAGACTCTACCCACACACTCACTAGACTACCCACACACTCACTAGACTACCCATACACTCACTGGACTCTACCCACACACTCACTAGAGTCTACCCACACACTCACTAGACTACCCACACACTCACTAGACTCTACCCACACACTCACTAGAATCTACCCACACACTCACTAGACTCTGCCCACACACTCACTAGACTCTACCCACACACTCACTAGACTCCACAAACACACTCACTAGACTCTACCGACACAATACCTAGACTCTACCCACACACTCACTAGACTCTACCCACACACTCACTGGACTCTACCCACACACTCACTGGACTCTCACCACACACTCACTAGACTCTACCCACACACTCACTAGATTCTACCCACACACTCACTGGACTCTACCCACACACTCACTAGATTCTACCCACACACTCACTGGACTCTACCCACACACTCACTAGACTACCCACACACTCACTGGACTCTACCCACACACTCACTAGACTCTACCCACACACTGACTGGACTCTACCCACACACTCACTGGACTCTACCCACACACTCACTAGACTACCCACACAGTCACTAGACTCTACCCACACACTCACTAGACTCTACCCAAACACTCACTGGACTCTACCCACACACTCACTGGACTCTACCCACACACTCACTAGACTCTACCCACACACTTACTAGACTACCCACACACTCACTAGACTACCCACACACTCACTGGGCTCTACCCACACACTCACTAGACTCTACCCACACACTCACTAGACTACCCACACACTCACTAGACTCTACCCACACACTCACTGGACTCTACCCACACACTCACTAGACTCTACCCACACACTCACTGGACTCTAGCCACACACTCACTAGACTCTACCCACACACTCACTAGACTCTACCCACACACTCACTGGACTCTACCCACACACTCACTGGACTCTCACCACACACTCACTAGACTCTACCCACACACTCACTAGATTCTACCCACACACTCACTGGACTCTACCCACACACTCACTAGATTCTACCCACACACTCACTGGACTCTACCCACACACTCACTAGACTACCCACACACTCACTGGACTCTACCCACACACTCACTAGACTCTACCCACACACTGACTGGACTCTACCCACACACTCACTGGACTCTACCCACACACTCACTAGACTACCCACACAGTCACTAGACTCTACCCACACACTCACTAGACTCTACCCAAACACTCACTGGACTCTACCCACACACTCACTGGACTCTACCCACACACTCACTAGACTCTACCCACACACTTACTAGGCTACCCACACACTCACTAGACTACCCACACACTCACTGGGCTCTACCCACACACTCACTAGACTCTACCCACACACTCACTAGACTACCCACACACTCACTAGACTCTACCCACACACTCACTGGACTCTACCCACACACTCACTAGACTCTACCCACACACTCACTGGACTCTAGCCACACACTCACTAGACTCTACCCACACACTCACTAGACTACCCACACACTCACTAGACTACCCACACACTCACTGGACTCTACCCACACACTCACTAGACTCTACCCACACACTCACTAGACTCTACCCACACACTCACTGGACACTACCCACACACTCACTGGACTCTACCCACACACTCACTAGACTCTACCCACACACTCACTAGACTACCCACACACTCACTAGACTACCCATACACTCACTGGACTCTACCCACACACTCACTAGAGTCTACCCACACACTCACTAGACTACCCACACACTCACTAGACTCTACCCACACACTCACTAGAATCTACCCACACACTCACTAGACTCTGCCCACACACTCACTAGACTCTACCCACACACTCACTAGACTCCACAAACACACTCACTAGACTCTACCGACACAATACCTAGACTCTACCCACACACTCACTAGACTCTACCCACACACTCACTGGACTCTACCCACACACTCACTGGACTCTCACCACACACTCACTAGACTCTACCCACACACTCACTAGATTCTACCCACACACTCACTGGACTCTACCCACACACTCACTAGATTCTACCCACACACTCACTGGACTCTACCCACACACTCACTAGACTACCCACACACTCACTGGACTCTACCCACACACTCACTAGACTCTACCCACACACTGACTGGACTCTACCCACACACTCACTGGACTCTACCCACACACTCACTAGACTACCCACACAGTCACTAGACTCTACCCACACACTCACTAGACTCTACCCAAACACTCACTGGACTCTACCCACACACTCACTGGACTCTACCCACACACTCACTAGACTCTACCCACACACTTACTAGACTACCCACACACTCACTAGACTACCCACACACTCACTGGGCTCTACCCACACACTCACTAGACTCTACCCACACACTCACTAGACTACCCACACACTCACTAGACTCTACCCACACACTCACTGGACTCTACCCACACACTCACTAGACTCTACCCACACACTCACTGGACTCTAGCCACACACTCACTAGACTCTACCCACACACTCACTAGACTACCCACACACTCACTAGACTACCCACACACTCACTGGACTCTACCCACACACTCACTAGACTCTACCCACACACTCACTAGACTCTACCCACACACTCACTGGACTCTACCCACGCACTCACTAGACTCTACCCACACACTCACTAGGCTACCCACACACTCACTAGACTCTACCCACACACTCACTAGACTCTACCCACACACTCACTGGACTCTACCCACACACTCACTAGACTCTACCCACACACTCACTAGACTCTACTCACACACTCACTAGACTCTACCCACATACTCACTAGACTCTACCCACACACTCACTAGACTCTACCCACACACTCACTGGACTCTACCCACACACTCACTGGACTCTACCCACACACTCACTAGACTCTACCCACACACTCACTAGACTCTACCGACACAATACCTAGACTCTACCCACAAACTCACTAGACTCTACCCACACACTCACTAGACTCTACCCACACACTCACTAGACTCTACCCACACACTCACTGGACTCCACCCACACACTCACTAGACTCTACCCACACACTCACTAGACTCTACCCACACACTCACTAGACTCCACCCACACACTCACTAGACTCTACCCACACACTCACTAGACTATACCCACACACTCACTAGACTCCACCCACACACTCACTAGACTCTACCCACACACTCATTTGACTCTACCCACACACTCACTAGACTCTACCCACACACCTAATTGTTACCTCAATTACCTCAACTACCTGGTACCCCTGCAGATTGACTAGGTACTGGTACTCCTTGTATATAGCCATGTTACTACCTGGTACTCCTTGTATATTGACTAGGTACTGGTACTCCTTGTATATAGCCATGTTACTACCTGGTACCCCTGAACATTGACTAGGTACTGGTACTCCTTGTATATAGCCATGTTACTACCTGGTACTCCTGCATATTGACTAGTTACTGCTACCTGGTACTCCTGCATATTGACTAGGTACTGCTACCTGGTACTCCTGCATATTGATTAGGTACTGCTACCTGGTACTCCTGCATATTGACTAGGTACTGGTACTCCTTGTATATAGCCATGTTACTACCTGGTACTCCTGCATATTGACTAGGTACTGGTAGTCCTTGTATATAGCCATGTTACTACCTGGTACTCCTGCAGATTGACTAAGTACTGCTACCTGGTACTCCTTGTATATAGCCATGTTACTACCTGGTACTCCTGCATATTGACTAGGTACTGGTACTCCTTGTATATAGCCATGTTACTACCTGGTACTCCTGCATATTGACTAGTTACTGCTACCTGGTACCCCTGTATATTGACTAGGTACTGCTACCTGGTACTCCTGCATATTGACTAGGTACTGCTACCTGGTACCCCTGCATATTGACTAGGTACTGCTACCTGGTACTCCTGCATATTGACTAGGTACTGCTACCTGGTACTCCTGCATATTGACTAGTTACTGCTACCTGGTACTCCTGCATATTGACTAGGTACTGCTACCTGGTACTCCTGCATATTGACTAGGTACTGCTACCTGGTACTCCTGCATATTGACTAGGTACTGGTACCTGGTACTCCTGCATATTGACTAGGTACTGCTACCTGGTACCCCTGCATATTGACTAGGTACTGGTACCTGGTACTCCTGCATATTGAGTAGGTACTGCTACCTGGTACTCCTGCATATTGACTAGGTACTGCTACCTGGTACTCCTGCATATTGACTAGGTACTGGTACTCCTTGTATATAGCCATGTTCCTACCTGGTACTCCTGCATATTGACTAGGTACTGGTACTCCTTGTATATAGCCATGTTACTACCTGGTACTCCTGCATATTGACTAGGTACTGGTACCTGGTACTCCTGCATATTGACTAGGTACTGCTACCTGGTACTCCTGCATATTGACTAGGTACTACCTCCTTGTAAAAAAGCCATGTTATTGTTTTCATTGTCTTACTATTTCCTTTTTAATTTAGCAAATATTTGTCTTACTTTTTAACTGCACTGTTGGTTAAGGGCTCGTAAGTAAGCATTTCACGGTAAAGTCTACACCTGATGTATTTGGCACATGTGGAAAATAACATTTGATTTGATTATCTGAAATATTGATTACAGAGCAGAACAAAAGTGGAGAAATAAATATATTTAATTATAGTTTTATTCTGATCACTTCACTTTATACATGGATCTATTGCAGTAAATTGCCAAAGCAAATAATACTTTTCAATTTTACACGTATGCATTTGGCCTGCGTCAAGCTCCATATTAAACAATATATACATTCCCAGTTAAACAGTACTTCACAGTAATGTATTATTCATTTATACCCAGCAGCATCGTACATTCACATACATCATCCGTCATAAATCCCTCATTTAGAGTTCTACATCATCCTTCATAACTCCCTCATTTAGAGTTGTACATCATCCTTCATAAATCCCTCATTTAGAGTTGTACATCATCCTTCATAAATCCCTCATTTAGAGTTGTACATCATCCTTCATAAATCCCTCATTTAGAGTTCTACATCATCCTTCATCATCCTTCATTTAGAGTTGTACATCATCCTTCATTTAGAGTTGTACATCATCCTTCATTTAGAGTTGTACATCATCCTTCATTTAGAATTCTACATCATCCTTCATTTAGAGTTCTACATCATCCTTCATTTAGAGTTGTACATCATCCTTCATTTAGAGTTGTACATCATCCTTCATTTAGAGTTCTACATCATCCTTCATTTAGAGTTGTACATCATCCTTCATTTAGAGTTCTACATCATCCTTCATTTAGAGTTCTACATCATCCTTCATTTAGAGTTCTACATCATCCTTCATTTAGAGTTGTACATCATCCTTCATTTAGAGTTGTACATCATCCTTCATTTAGAGTTGTACATCATCCTTCATTTAGAGTTGTACATCATCCTTCATTTAGAGTTCTACATCATCCTTCATTTAGAGTTGTACATCATCCTTCATTTAGAGTTCTGCATCATCCCTCATTTAGAGTTGTACATCATCCTTCATAAATCCCTCATTTAGAGTTCTACATCATCCTTCATAACTCCCTCATTTAGAGTTGTACATCATCCCTCATTTAGAGTTGTACATCATTAGAGTATAATGTCTGTTACCACTTGATTTTACATAATCAAAGTCCCATAGAACGAAACAAAAAATACGTATGATCCTAAAATCGAATCTAAAATGCACATATTTATATATGATTGCATCTACAACATACATAGAGAATAAATATGTAACAACCGTTGGTCAACGTGTTTGACAGACTTATTGGATGGTGGCCTGAGGTGGGTGGGTCCAGTATCTGATCTGAGCGTCATCATTGGTCAACAGAGAATGGTGGGAGGAGAGCTGATTGGAAGAGAGGATAGAGGAGGGATGGAGGGAGGGGTCCTCCTCACAACATACTGGTCTTCACCCTCTCAAAGATCTGTCGGACCTTCACCGCCGGGACGCAGCCTTCCCTCACGATACTAATCGTACCTGGAGGATGAGGAAACACAATATTGACTGAGTGATCACTGACACACAGTGAATCATAATGTGGGACTAGGGTTGCAATGTCCCGGTAATTTTCCCAGGTTTCCCAGAAATCCTGGTCAGAGGATTCTTTGAAATCCAGGAATCTTTCAACCTGGATTTCTGGAAAGCCTGGGAATTTGGGGAAAGTTTCCAGAATGTTCCATCCCTAGACAGGACAACACAACCTAAGATGTTAGTAATTAGTTATTGTAGTGTGCTTCTGTTCTGTAACATCATACCTTCATCTATCTTGAGGCAGTTCACCACCGTTGAGGCTACGACCTCGTTGGAAACCCCGTCACACAGAACCCCTTGGATCTTATGGCCCAGCCGACTAGGATACACATAGAGACAGAGTAGGTTCAGGTTTAGGTTCAGGTTTAGGTTCAGGTTTAGGTTTAGACTGGCCCAGCCTACTAGGATACACATAGAGACAGAGTAGGTTCAGGTTCAGGTTCAGGTTCAGGTTCAGGTTTAGACTGGCCCAGCCTACTAGGATACAAATAGAGAGTGTCAGAGTAGGTTCAGGTTCAGGTTTAGGTTCAGGTTTAGACTGGCCCAGCCTACTAGGATACATAGAGACAGAGTAGGTTCAGGTTTAGACTGGCCCAGCCGACTGGAACACAGACAGATACAGATCAACACAGATACTTCAGTATAAATGGATGTTTACACAGCAGGATAGATCTGTTCAGATGCTGGTCTTATGGGTTACAGGAAGGAGACCAGTCTGACAGGAACGTGTCATGTTCAGAGTAGGTTCAGGTTCAGGAACTGTATCTAATAGTTGAAGACCATCCTCCTCAGTGAATTTTACAAAAATAAAATAGTGAAAGATTTAAAAGTGATTCTTTCTAGATAAAACAAATATAAATATATTCACTTCACCAAATCATTGATTGAAACACTCTGTTTTGCAATTTAGGTCTACAGTAGCCTCATCAGCACTCTGTAGAGTAGCACCAAGGTGTAGCCGGAGGACAGATAGTTTCTGTCCTCCTCTTGGTACATTGACTTCAATACAAAACCTAGGAGACTCATGGTTCTCAGCCCCTTCCATAGACTTACACAGCAATTATGACAACTTCTGGAGGACGTCTTCCAACCTATCTGGCTATCCAACACTGAAACTCTTCCAAGTGAAGGTAACCTTTTGGTTTTATAAATGTATTGCCATCGGGGCCCGGTGCTTGCTGTACACTGTACTGCATGATCGTAGCAGGTTTTCTAACTCGTTAGTTCTAGTAGCTATGTTGATTGACTATGACGTTAGCCAAAATGGTGATAACGATTTAGGCTGTGTGTAGCGGTTAGCGGTTATGGTATGAAGGTTTGACTTGGAGAGGTTTTTTCACCTGGTCACAGAATAGCGAGTACAACGAGCAAAGAGATCGTGCTGTTTGAATGTGGCTGCTATGAAAGTGAACTGTGTTTGGTGGTGATCAGGGGTGTATTCATTCCACCGATTCTGTAAAAACGTTTCTTAGATGGAAGTAAACGGAACAAAACGGGGATAAACACATGAATTTTCCAACAGAAACTCGTGTTTGTAACGAAAGTTTAAAAGACTCCAGTCACCCTAGTCATAGACTGCTCTCTCTGTTATCGCACAGCGGTACTGGAGCGCCAAGTCTAGGTCCAAAAGACCTCTTTACAGCTTCTGCCCCCAAGCCATAAGACTCCTGAACAGCTAATCAAATGGCTACCCAGACTATTTGCATTGCCCTCCCTTTTAGACTGCTGCTACTCTCTGTGTATTATCTATGCATAATGACTTTAACTCTACCTACATGTACATATTGCCTCAATTACCTCGACTAACCGGTGGCTCCGCACATTGACTCTGTACCGGTACCCCCTGTATATAGCCTCCACATTGACTCTGTATCGGTACCCCCTGTATATAGCCTCGCTATTGTTATTTTACTGCTGCTCTTTGATTATTTGTTACTTTTATTAAAAAATGTGTACTTATTTATTTTTTTACTTAACACTCCTTGTTCTTAAATCGGCATTGTTAGTTCAGGGCTTGTAAGTAAGCATTTCACTGTAAGGTCTACTACACCTGTTGTATTTGGCGCATGTGACAAATAACATTTGATTTGATTTGATTTTGTTTGGACGACTGATTCCACCCTACATTAGTAGAACTGGATATTTACACAGCAGGCTGACTGATATGAAACCAGTCTGACAGGAAAGATCAGACCGGTTTACGATACAACCAGCAATCCAAGATAGAAAAATACTTCAATACTGACATCACTTTCAGTTTCACAATCAGCACGAAGGGAGCATAGCTGTTCAAACTATCTGATGAAGGCAGCATAGCATACCAACAGGCTTAAGTGCTTAAGTATAGGTGAGTACAGGTGGGTATAGGTGGGTACAGGTGAGTATAGGTGGGTATAGGTGAGTACAGGTGGGTACAGGTGAGTGCAGGTGGGTACAGGTGGGTACAGGTGAGTATAGGTGGGAACGGGTGAGTACAGGTGGGTACAGGTGAGAACAGGTGGTCACAGGGGATTACATGTGAGTTCAGGTGGGTACAGGTGGGTAAAGGTGAGTATAGGTGGGTACAGGTGGGTAAAGGTGAGTTTAGGTGGGAACAGGTGAGTACAGGTGGGTACAGGTGAGTACAGGTAAGTACAGGTGGGTACAGGTGGGTACTGGTGAGTACAGGTGGGTATATGTGAGTACAGGTGAGTACAGGTGGGTATATGTGAGTACAGGTGGGTATAGGTGAGTACAGGTGAGAACAGGTGAGAACAGGTGGGTACAGGTGGATACAGGTGGGTACAGGTGGGTACAGGTGGGTATAGGTGAGTACAGGTGAGAACAGGTGAGAACAGGTGGGTACTGGTGAGTACAGGTGGGTACAGGTGGGTATATGTGAGTACAGGTGGGTATAGGTGAGTACAGGTGAGAACAGGTGAGAACAGGTGGGTACAGGTGGATACAGGTGGGTACAGGTGGGTACAGGTGGGTATAGGTGAGTACAGGTGAGAACAGGTGAGAACAGGTGGGTACAGGCGAGTACAGGTGGGTACAGGTGAGTACAGGTGAGTACAGGTGGGTACAGGTGGATACAGGTGGATACAGGCGAGTACAGGTGGGTACAGGTGGATACAGGTGGGTACAGGCGAGTACAGGTGGGTACAGGTGAGTACAGGTGGGTACAGGCGAGTACAGGTGGGTACAGGTGGGTACAGGTGAGTGTTGTGATAGACCGTTACCTGATGACCATGTCGTGGTGCGTGCTGTCAGGTTCTCCACTGGGATTGGCTGAGGTAATGGCAAGCGGTCCGGTGATGTTACACAGGTGTCCGGTGACGGTGTGGTCAGGGACTCGGATCATGATGCTGTCATTGGTCCCCACGCGGTCGTAGGCTGGACCCACACCTGGACAACATAGGTAAACAATTAGAACATCATTGGAAATATCACAATATAGAATAAAGAAACCAAATGATATCTCAGAGTATCCCTAACCCTAATCCAATGTAACCCAATGCTGTTATCAAACCATTTCTCAGAGTATCCCTAACCCTAATCCAATGTAACCCAATGCTGTTATCAAACCATTTCTCAGAGTATCCCTAACCCTAATCCAATGTAACCCAATGCTGTCATCAAACCATTTCTCAGAGTATCCCTAAACCTAATCCAATGTAACCCAATGCTGTCATCAAACCATTTCTCAGAGTATCCCTAACCCTAATCCAATGTAACCCAATGCTGTTATCAAACCATTTCTCAGAGTATCCCTAACCCTAATCCAATGTAACCCAATGCTGTCATCAAACCATTTCTCAGAGTATCCCTAACCCTAATCCAATGTAACCCAATGCTGTCATCAAACCATTTCTCAGAGTATCCCTAACCCTAATCCAATGTAACCCAATGCTGTCATCAAACCATTTCTCAGAGTATCCCTAACCCTAATCCAATGTAACCCAATGCTGTCATCAAACCATTTCTCAGAGTATCCCTAACCCTAATCCAATGTAACCCAATGCTGTCATCAAACCATTTCTCAGAGTATCCCTAACCCTAATCCAATGTAACCCAATGCTGTTATCAAACCATTTCTCAGAGTATCCCTAACCCTAATCCAATGTAACCCAATGCTGTCATCAAACCATTTCTCAGAGTATCCCTAACCCTAATCCAATGTAACCCAATGCTGTCATCAAACCATTTCTCAGAGTATCCCTAACCCTAATCCAATGTAACCCAATGCTGTTGCAGCCACCTCCCCCCTCCTCACCCCTCCTCACCCCTTACCCAGTCTTAGGAGCCAGTCTCCCTTGCTGACGATGCAGCTGATTCCTCCAGTCTAACCCCAACCCCCTCATCCCCTCTCCTCCCCCCTCCTCCACTCTCCTCCTCCCTCCTCACCCCTCCTCCCCTCTCCTCGCCTCCTCACCCCTCCTCACCACTCATCCCTTCTCCTCCCCTCTCCTCCCCCTCCTCACCCCTCCTCACCCCTCATCCCTTCTCCTCCCCCTCCTCTCCCCTCCTCACCCCTCCTCCCCTCTCCTCCCATCTCCTCCCCCCTCCTCACCCCTCCTCACCCCTCCTCACCCCTCCTCACCCCTTACCCAGTCTGAGGAGCCAGTCTCCCTTGCTGACGATGCAGCTGATTCCTCCAGACTAACCCCCTCCTCCCCTCTCCTCCCCTCTCCTCCCCCCTCCTCCCCTCTCCTCACCCCCCCCCTCCTCACCCCTCCTCCCATCTCCTCACCCTCTCCTCACCTCTCCTCCCCTCTCCTCCCCCCTCCTCCCCCCTCCTCACCTCTCCTCCCCCCTCCTCACCTCTCCCCTCCCCCCCCTCCTCCCCCCTCCTCCCCCCCCCCACCCCTCCTCCCCTCTCCTCACCCCTCCTCACCCAGTCTGAGGAGCCAGTCTCCCTTGCTGACGATGCAGCTGATTCCTCCAGGGTAGACGTTCCTCATGAACT
>NW_026601055.1:75000-83670 GCF_029448725.1 Salvelinus fontinalis
CATGGCTATATAAATGGGCTACCAGGTGATAACATGGCTATATATATGGGGTACCAGGTGATACCATGGTTATATACACATGGTACCAGGTAATAACATGGCTATATACACAGGGTACCAGGTAATAACATGGCTATATACACAGGGTACCAGGTGATAACATGGCTATATACACAGGGTACCAGGTAATAACATGGCTATATACACAGGGTACCAGGTGATAACATGGCTATATATACAGGGTACCAGGTAATAACATGGCTATATACACAGGGTACCAGGTAATAACATGGCTATATACACAGGGTACGAGATAATAACATGGCTATATATACAGGGTACCAGGTGATAACATGGCTATATTTACAGGGTACCAGGTAATAACATGGCTATATATACAGGGTACCAGGTGATAACATGGCTATATATACAGGGTACCAGGTGATAACATGGCTATATATACAGGGTACCAGGTGATAACATGGCTATATATACAGGGTACCAGGTGATAACATGGCTATATATACAGGGTACCAGGTGATAACATGGCTATATATACAGGGTACCAGGTGATAACATGGCTATATATACAGGGTACCAGGTAATAACATGGCTATATATACAGGGTACAAGGTAATAACATGGCTATATACACAGGGTACCAGGTAATAACATGGCTATATACACAGGGTACCAGGTAATAACATGGCTATATATACAGGGTACCAGGTGATAACATGGCTATATATACAGGGTACCAGGTAATAACATGGCTATATATACAGGGTACCAGGTAATAACATGGCTATATATACAGGGTACCAGGTAATAACATGGCTATATATACAGGGTAGAAGAGGTAGAAGCTGTTCAGGGTCCTGTTGGGTGCAGACTTGGTGCATCGGTACCACTTGTCGTGCGGTAGCAGAGAGAACATTCTATGGCTTGGGTGGCTGGAGTCTGAATTTTGATGGGGTTTTTCCTAGTTATGCAAAAACTTAACTTGAGATAGGATTGGTTAGATTTAGCTTGAAGTCATCCACATACCTGTGAAGCGGTACCATGTCCAGGTGGCCCAGACAGACAGGTAGAAGGATGGGATGATGGAGCCAAACCTCTGTCCTCCTCTGACCTGCAGCCTGCTGACGAACCCCTGTACCACCGCTCCAGATACCAGAACCCAGGGAACACTCAGCCGTAGGAAGGACACGCTCTGACTGGATGAGGCCGCGTGGAGCGCCGAGAGAGCGGCCACGCCGTTGGTCAGGTAGAACAGAGCGTCAGGGATCTGATTGGTCAGGGACGATGCTGATGATGACGAAGGCAGCGCCCCCTGGAGTTTCCCCGGGGAGCAAAAGCAGGACAGGATGGAGCGGAGACGGTCGGAGGAGATGGGCTGAGGACCCACCGGGATCAGACTCTTCTCAGCGATGGTGTTGATGAGGCGGCAAAATGTCCCGTAGAGCGAAGCGGAGGCGAACAGGGAACAGGACACCCCAAAGAACATGTAGTACCCCTGGAGGGGGATCTGGGGGACGGTGGAGACGGACAGCAGCAGGAACAGAGCATTATGGGTAACCTCCAGGGTGTCATTACTCAGACTGACCACTAGGAGGAGGAGCGCCGCCGCCACGAAGAACCAATCACCAACCATCGCCTGTCTCCCAGTAGCCACCTCTCCCTTCGGCTCCGACACGATCACAGCCGACAACACAAACTCCTCCCACGCCTTGGTAAGCCAGTAGGTGGCATGCAGGCCGGCCTTGGTGACCAGGTAGCCATCTTGCCGCAGGTGAGCGTAGTAGCTGGAGAGGAGTTGAGCAGCAGAGATGATGGAGATCCACACAGCACCCAGGGAGAAGGACGTGACGTATCCAAAGCTGTAGAACAACATGATGAAGGGAGACACCGTGTCACAGAAGAAGAGGAGCGCCTGGGGTTCAGCATACTTGGTGTTCTTCTTCTTCTCCTGTCCCAGGCTCTGGGCGCTGGCCGCAGGGCTGTTGGTCCCCAGCAGGAGCACGTTGAACAGGGGCGTGCCGAACCCCTTGAGGACATAGCGCTGCGCCAGACCTTTCACCAACAGGGCGGCGCTGCCGTACACGGCGAAAAGGAGGATGAGGAGTTCTAGAATGCCAGAGACGACCAGTGGCCAGGACGAGGACACGCCCACCGCCACAGCCTCAAACAGCAGGGTCAGCGTGATGGCGCCGAACACGAAGGGCATGATGACGTTTACCGTGGCAGAGCAGAAGGCCAATAGGAAGGATAGAAGGATGTAGGGGACTAATCCCGCGATGGCGGACTCGGAGATGGGCAGGGATAGGTTGGTCGTGAGGGCAGTGAGCGGGGTCATGTTACTCATCAGGTCATGTGACAGTGTCAGGTTAGTTAAGATTGGTTGGGACGCACCCAGGAAGATGCGTGTGGCTCCATAGCTGCCCCAGAGAGCTGCGTAGCCAATGAAGGCGGTGCCACTCAGGTGGTCGTATTTACGGAACGACAGGAGACCGGCAATCAGCTGACACACTCCACCTATCAGGATGAGATGAACACCTGAAAACACAACACAGTGATGTTGAACATCCACCTGAAACACAGTGATGTTGAACATCCACCTGAAACACAGTGATGTTGAACATCCACCTGAAACACAGTGATGTTGAACATCCACCTGAAACACAGTGATGTTGAACATCCACCTGAAACACAGTGATGTTGAACATCCACCTGAAACACAGTGATGTTGAACATCCACCTGAAACACAGTGATGTTGAACATCCACCTGAAACACAGTGATGTTGAACATCCACCTGAAACACAGTGATGTTGAACATCCACCTGAAACACAGTGATGTTGAACATCCACCTGAAACACAGTGATGTTGAACATCCACCTGAAACACAGTGATGTTGAACATCCACCTGAAACACAGTGATGTTGAACATCCACCTGAAACACAGTGATGTTGAACATCCACCTGAAACACAACACAGTGATGTTGAACATCCACCTGAAACACAGTGATGTTGAACATCCACCTGAAACACAGTGATGTTGAACATCCACCTGAAACAGGGTTGGTCGTGGTGAAAGTGATTGTGAAGGTGATCATGATGGATTGATTGATTAGCGTACCTGCCAGAATGTTCTCCACCCCCTCGGCAGGTACTCCGGTTCTAGCTGTGTTGAAGTTCTGCAGTAGAACCAGGAACGCACTGATCCCATTGGCCAACATACCCAACACCCCCGGCTCCCCATAGAAACTGGCGGGAAAACCATCCAAGGTTGCCATGGCGTCAGTGGTTTAGCTACAGCTGTACAACAACAGAGAAGATCAGAATATCATGTCAACATGAGAGAGACAACTGTAAAATAAAGAAAGACAGAGAGAGACAACTGTGAAATAAAGAGAGAGAGAGACAACTGTAAAATAAAGAGAGAGAGAGACAACTGTAAAATAAAGAGAGAGAGAGAGAGAGACAACTGTAAAATAAAGAGAGAGAGAGAGAGAGACAACTGTAAAATAAAGAGAGAGAGAGAGAGATAACTGTAAAATAAAGAGAGAGAGAGAGAGAGACAACTGTAAAATAAAGAAAGAGAGAGAGAGAGACAACTGTAAAATAAAGAAAGAGAGAGAGAGAGAGACAACTGTAAAATAAAGAAAGAGAGAGAGAGAGACAACTTTAAAATAAAGAAAGAGAGAGAGAGAGACAACTGTAAAATAAAGAGAGAGAGAGAGAGAGAGAGAGAGACAACTGTAAAATAAAGAGAGAGAGAGAGAGAGAGAGAGAGAGAGACAACTGTAAAATAAAGAAAGAGAGAGAGAGAGACAACTGTAAAATAAAGAAAGAGAGAGAGAGAGACAACTGTAAAATAAAGAGAGAGAGAGAGAGAGAGACAACTGTAAAATGAAGAAAGAGAGAGAGAGAGAGACAACTGTAAAATAAAGAGAGAGAGAGAGAGAGACAACTGTAAAATAAAGAGAGAGAGAGAGAGAGAGACAACTGTAAAATAAAGAAAGAGAGAGAGAGACAACTGTAAAATAAAGAAAGAGAGAGAGAGAGAGACAACTGTAAAATGAAGAAAGAGAGAGAGAGAGAGACAACTGTAAAATAAAGAGAGAGAGAGACAACTGTAAAATAAAGAAAGAGAGAGAGAGACGGATGAATGATTAAAATAGAAGTTATTCAGTAGGCAATTATTCCAGCCTCAGGTCAAATGTTTAACCACAAGGTTCTAGACTGAGTCCCCCTTGGCTCCCTCTTTCCTATGGGGAACCTGGTCAAAAGTAGTGCACTACAGTATATAGGGAGTAGGGGCCCATTTAGGATGCAGGCTAGCTGGTGTAGTTGGCTTGTCTGTCTGTCAACACGCTCCTCCAACCCAGGGCTGAGACTACCTACGACTTCCTCTAGCTATACACTTAAACCTAATAGTTGCTCTTTTCTATATTCTGTGGAATGGAAATAAAGTATAAATGTGTTTCTGGTATAAATGTGTTTTGGACAATAAACCAGAAGATATATTTGCAGAGCTGATGATATCACCGAGCCAGGCCATCATGAAGGATACATGTTTTGTTGACTGGATAGATGACACAGACAGATCCTCCTCTCTCAGACAGACAGACAGATCCTCCTCTCTCAGACAGACAGATAGACAGATCCTCCTCTCTCAGACAGACAGACAGACAGACAGACAGACAGATCCTCCTCTCTCAGACAGACAGACAAACAGATCCTCCTCTCTCAGACAGACAGACAGACAGACAGACAGAACCTCTCCTCTCTTCAGACAGACAGACAGAACCTCTCCTCTCTCAGACAGACAGACAGACAGACAGACAGACAGACAGACAGACAGACAGACAGATTGATCCTCCTCTCTCAGACAGACAGACAGACAGACAGACAGACAGACAGACAGACATTCTTCATGCTAACTGATCCTAGCTCAGCAGTCCTAGTCTGACAGGCTTCCTGGATACGGAGCAGGTCAGATTTATCTCAATACTTCATGTTATTTATCTGTGAACATAAAGATCACAGCTCCCTCTAGATGGAACCCAGCAAACTACACTTGTTTTGAGAAAACATTTATGAATGAATACAGTATATCTGTTAGACTGTCATACAGTATATCTGTTAGACTGTCATACAGTATATCTGACTGTCATACAGTATATCTGACTGGCATACAGCATATCTGACTGTCATACAGTATATCTGACTGTCATACAGTATATCTGACTGTCATACAGTATATCTGTTAGACTGTCATACAGTATATCTGACTGTCATACAGTATATCTGTTAGACTGTCATACAGTATATCTGACTGTCATACAGTATATCTGTTAGACTGTCATACAGTATATCTGACTGTCATACAGTATATCTGTTAGACTGTCATACAGTATATCTGACTGCCATACAGTATATCTGACTGTCATACAGTATATCTGACTGTCATACAGTATATCTGACTGTCATACAGTATATCTGACTGTCATACAGTATATCTGTTAGACTGTCATACAGTATATCTGACTGTCATACAGTATATCTGACTGTCATACAGTATATCTGTTAGACTGTCATACAGTATATCTGTTAGACTGTCATACAGTATATCTGACTGTCATACAGTATATCTGTTAGACTGTCATACAGTATATCTGACTGTCATACAGTATATCTGTTAGACTGTCATACAGTATATCTGACTGCCATACAGTATATCTGACTGTCATACAGTATATCTGACTGTCATACAGTATATCTGACTGTCATACAGTATATCTGACTGTCATACAGTATATCTGTTAGACTGTCATACAGTATATCTGACTGTCATACAGTATATCTGTTAGACTGTCATACAGTATATCTGTTAGACTGTCATACAGTATATCTGACTGTCATACAGTATATCTGACTGTCATACAGTATATCTGACTGTCATACAGTATATCTGTTAGACTGTTTAGTAACTATTTTTGAGGGATTCTAGTATTTCATATCAGACCTCTCTGTCTCTCTCTGTCTGTCTCTCTCTGTCTGTCTGTCTGTCTGTCTCTGTCTGTCTGTCTCTGTCTGTCTGTCTCTGTCTCTCTCTCTCTCTCTCTCTCTCTCTCTCTCTCTCTCTCTCTCTCTCTCTCTCTCTCTCTCTCTCTCTCTCTCTCTCTCTCTCTCTCTCTCTCTCTCTGTCTCTCTCTCTCTCTCTCTCTCTCCATTTCTCCACTGAGCGTCTCTGCTAACTTGTCAGACAACTTCTCCACAGTGCTAAACGTTGTGTTTACCATTCTCTGTTTTCATGATTTGGTCAATATTTACATCAATACATGGTATTTCTAATCGTGCCATGAATGTTCTAATATAGTACATTGTTTTATCTGAAACTAGCCTATACAGTGCATTTACACAAGGAAGAGACAGACAGAGAGTTTTTACCTGGTGGTGGACAAGATGGTAATAAAGACGATGGTCAGGCAGAGAGAGAGAAGAGGTGATGCTGGGACGGAGAGAGAGAACGACTGTTAATCTGATGCTCTAGAGGAATGTTGATGTTTATCACCAGAGGTATCCTGTCTTCAGGGTGGGAGGAGTTTCTGGAAGTCCCCCTGGCCCCACCCTTCAGTAGTGACATCATACCTTACCTAAGAAGTCAATGACTTCCTTCTGATTATGATGATGATGATGAGGAGGAGGAACAATCTCAGCTTCTGATTGGAGAAGAGTTGGTGTTACTGGAAGTTCCTGCCCCTCTCCCTGTTATGTAACAATTCAGACCTTTTGTCCATTCTGCAGTATATAAGACAGGCAGACCTCACCTGAGAGACAACCTGCATCCTCCCTACCTACAGCTACATCATCCACCCATCCATCCCACGGCAACAAAGAAGAGAGAGAACGAGGAGAAACAGAGAGAAGAGACAAAAACCACCAAGCAGAGGACAGGCAAACATCCTGTTGAACAACAGAGAGAGTGAAGACAGACAGACAGACAGACAGACAGACAGACAGACAGACAGACAGACAGACAGACAGGCAAACATCCTGTTGAACAACAGAGAGAGTGAAGACAGACAGACAAACAGACAGACAGACAGACAGACAGACAGACAGGCAAACATCCTGTTGAACAACAGAGAGAGTGAAGACAGACAGACAGACAGACAGACAGACAGACAGACAGACAGACAGACAGACAGACAGACATCCAAGGAAGAGTTGAACCACAGAGAGAGTGAAGACAGACAGACAGACAGACAGACAGACAGACAGACAGACAGACAGACAGACAGACAGACAGACATCCAAGGAAGAGTTGAACCACAGAGAGAGTGAAGACAGACAGACAGACAGACAGACAGACAGACAGACAGACAGACAGACATCCAAGGAAGAGTTGAACCACAGAGAGAGTGAAGACAGACAGACCAACAGACAGACAGACAGACAGACAGACAGACAGACATCCAAGGAAGAGTTGAACCACAGAGAGAGTGAAGACAGACAGACAGACAGACAGACAGACAGACAGACATCCAAGGAAGAGTTGAACCACAGAGAGAGTGAAGACAGACAGACAGACAGACAGACAGACAGACAGACAGACAGACAGACAGACAGACAGACATGCTCTCCAAAGTACAGGTAAGACTCAGTCATGTGGTCAATATGGTCACCAGGCATAACCTACAGCATATGAGACTTATATTAAATTATTTACTTTGAAATGTACAGGTCTCTTTCTGTTCAACTGCCTCATTGTGTTAGAGACCTAGAAACCTGTCAGTATATTAGTAGAGGTTAGAGGTTAGAGATCTAGAAACCTGTCAGTATATTAGTAGAGGTTAGAGGTTAGAGGTTAGAGACCTAGAAACCTGTCAGTATATTAGTAGTAGTTCTATGTTTTTCGTTGTCTCTGATTGGGAACCATACTTAGGTATCCTTTTTTCCCTCCTGTCTTTGTGGGAAGTTGACTTTGTTTAGGGCACTTTGCCTTTGAGCTTCACTATTTGTTTCTGGCATAGTACTGTTACCCTCTTGCTCAGTATCTGGCATAGTACTGTTACCCTCTGGCTCAGTATCTGGCATAATGCTGTTACCCTCTGGCTCAGTATCTGGCATAGTGCTGTTACCCTCTGGCTCAGTATCTGGCATAGTATTGTTACCCTCTGGCTCAGTATCTGGCATAGTATTGTTACCCTATGGCTCTGTATCTGGCATAGTACTGTTACCCTCTGGCTCAGTATCTGGCATAGTACTGTTACCCTCTGGCTCAGTATCTGGCGTAGTACTGTTACCCTCTGGCTCAGTATCTGGCATAGTACTGTTACCCTCTGGCTCAGTATCTGGCATAGTACTGTTACCCTCTGGCTCAGTATCTGGCATAGTACTGTTACCCTCTGGCTCAGGATCTGGCATAGTACTGTTACCCTCTGGCTCAGTATCTGGCATAGTACTGTTACCCTCTGGCTCAGTATCTGGCATAGTACTGTTACCCTCTGGCTCAGTATCTGGCATAGTACTGTTACCCTCTGGCTCAGTATCTGGCATAGTACTGTTACCCTCTGGCTCAGTATCTGGCATAGTACTGTTACCCTCTGGCTCAGTATCTGGCATAGTACTGTTACCCTCTGGCTCAGTATCTGGCATAG
>NW_026601056.1:0-83663 GCF_029448725.1 Salvelinus fontinalis
GATATCTAAACAGAGGGATTAGAGTCTAGCCTATAGCTACAATGTAATTTATTTCAATAAAACGCAAAATATCTTGCTGTAGTTTGTTCATAAATCATAAAGGTACTGTATACTAGCTGAAGTGTACATAAAACTATAATATTTATTACGTACAAACACAGCGTTTTGTGAACATGTCTCATTACCGTAACGCTTTTTCAAATTCCTGCAAAATCTCCAAACAGTTTTTCAATAAAGTTTTATTCTCCCACGATGCATCATCTAGAGGAGTAGTCCTTAGTTAAGTAAATGTTTTATTATTCTCAAACAGCCGTTTGTTTATATATTTTTTTGAGTTTGAAAACTGTTGCGGTAATGAGAGTTTTGTGGAAATTGTGATAAAATACATGTCTGATCCCAAAAAACTAATAATTATTATGAAATAGATAAATACAGGTCAAGAGAACATCTCAGTGATCTAAGAGGAAATTGTCTTGTTGTCTGTGTGTGCACCTGGGTATGTGCATTGCATATGTGTGTGTGTGCATACTATGTGTGTGTGTGTGTGTTTGTATGTGTGTGCAAGGGAAAAAGAGGAGTGTGTTAAAAGCACACCTGCATCCTCGCCTTTCGACCTCTCTGTTTAACAGCCTCCCCACTCCTTCATTCCATAACCCTATCTGTATACCGGGACAGAAAATACTCCTTTTAAAGACCATGGACTGACTTCTGGTAAGAAATAAGTTAATGGTAAATACATTGCGGTCTATGGAATGTGAAGAGTGGGCTTAAAATACAATATCAGTCTGTGTTACTCAAACAAGTGTTTCAGGTGGTGTGGGTCCATGTGGGACAGGTCCCACGGTCAGGGTGTGGAGAGCAGAGAGATTTCATGGGAGGAGGGGTTTTGTCTGCCAGGACCGCTATGTGTGTCGCGTATAATCGTCAAGATTTAATCGTCACCAAGTGATATGTACAGTTGAAGTTGGAAGTTTACATACACCTTAGGCAAATATATTTAAACTCAGTTTTTCACAATTCCTGACATTTAATCCTTGTAAAAATGTCCTGTCTTAGGTCAGTTAGGATCACCACTTTATTTTAAGAATGTGAAATGTCAGAATAATAGTAGAGAGAATTATTTATTTCAGCTTTTATTTCTTTCATCACATTCCCAGTGGGTCAAAAGTTTACATACACTCAATTAGTATCTGGTAGCATTGCCTTTAAATTGTTTAACTTGGGTCAAACGTTCCACAAGCTTCCCACAATAAGTTGGGTGTCACGCCCTGACCTTAGTTCCTTGTTTATGTCTCTATTTTGGTTTGGTCAGGGCGTGAGTTGGGCTGGGCATTCTATGTTTTGTTCTATGTTTTGTATTTCTAGGTGTTTGGCCTAGTGTGGTTCTCAATCAGAGGCAGCTGTCTATCGTTGTCTCTGATTGAGAACCATACTTAGGTAGCCTCATTCCCACCTGTGCTTGGTGGGTAGTTGTTTTCTGTTTTGTGTATTGCACCTTGCAGAACTGTTCGTTTGTCGTTTTGTTCAAGTGTTCGTATTTATTAAAAGTATTATGAATACTTACCACGCTGCACCTTGGTCCTCTTGTCCTTCTCCCGGCGACAATCGTTACAGAACTTCCCACCACCAACGGACCAAGCAGCGTGGAAGAATGGACTCCTGGACATGGGAGGAAATCTTGGACGGCAAGGGACCATGGGCACAGCCGGGAGAGTATTGCCGTCCTAAAGAGGAGCTGGAGGCAGCCAAAGCGGAGCGGCGACGCTACGAGGAGTTAGCTCGAGGAAAAGTGCACGAGAGGCAGCCCCAGAATGTTTTTGGGGGTAGGCACACGGGGAGATTGGCGGAGTCAGATAGGAGACCTGAGCCAACTCCCCGTGCTTACCGGGTGGAGCGTCGTACTGGTCAGGCACCGTGTTATGCGGTGGAGCGCACTGTATCTCCAGTGCACGTTCACAGCCCGGTACGTTACATCGCAGCTCCTCGCATCGGCCGGGCGAGAGTGGGCATTGAGCCAGGACGGAGTGTGCCAGCCCTGCTCTCCAGGCCTCCAGTGCGTCTCCTCGGCCCGGGTTATCCTGCGCCAGCTCTGCGCACTGTCACCAGTGCGTTTGCACAGCCTAGTGCGTCCTGTGCCTGCGCCCCGCACGTGCAGGGCCAAAGTCACCATACAGCCAGGACGGGTTGTGCAGGCTCTTTGCTCGAGACCTCCAGTGCGCCTCCACGGCCCCGTGTATCCGGTGCCTCGGCCAAGGACAAGGCCTCCTGCATGTCTCCCCAGCCTGGTGAGTCCTATGCCTGCTCCCAGAGCCAGGCCTCCTGTGTGTCTCTCCACTCCAGTGATGATCCATGGCAAGAAGCCTTCAGTGATGATCCATGGCACGAAGCTAGCCTCCAGCGACGCCCTCAGTCCGGAGCAGCCAGCGACGCCCTCCAGTCCGGAGCAGCCAGAGTCTCCCTCCTGTCCGGAGCAGCCAGAGTCTCCCTCCTGTCTGGAGCAGCCAGAGTCTCCCTCCTGTCCGGAGAAGCCAGAGTCTCCCTCCTGTCCGGAGCAGCCAGGGTCTCCCTCCTGTCCGGGGGGGGGGGGGGGGGGGGGTACTGTCACGTCCTGACCTTAGTTTTTTGTTTATGTCTCTATTTTGGTTTGGTCAGGGCGTGAGTTGGTGTGGGCATTCAATATTTTGTTCTATGTTTTGTATTTCTAGGTGTTTGGCCTGGTGTGGGTCTCAATCAGAGGCAGCTGTCTATTGTTGTCTCTAATTGAGAACCATACTTAGGTAGCCTCATTCCCACCTGTGCTTGGTGGGTAGTTTTCTGTTTTGTGTTTTGCACCTTGCAGAACTGTTCGTTTGTCTTTTTGTTGTTTTTGTTCAAGTGTTTATTTATTAAAAGTATTATGAATACTTACCACGCTGCACCTTGGTCCTCTTCTCCTTCTCCCGACGACAATCATTACATTGGGTGAATTTTGGCCCATTCCTCCTGACAGAGCTGGTGTAACTGAGTCAGGTTTGTAGGCCTCTTTGCTCGCACACGCTTTTTCAGTTCTACCCACAAATTTTCTTTGTGTTGAGGTCAGGGCCTTGTGAAGGCCACTCCAATACTTTGACTTTGTTGTACTTAGGCCATTTAAGGACTTTGGAAGTATGCTTGGGGTCATTGTCCATTAGGAAGACCCATTTGCGACCAAGCTTTAACTTCCTGACTGTCTTGAGATGTTGCTTCAATATATCCACATAATTGTCCTTCCTCATGATGCCATCTATTTTGTGAAGTGCACCAGTCCCTCCTGCAGCAAAGCACCCCCACACCATGATGCTGCCACCCCCGTACTTCATGGTTGAGATGGTGTTCTCCGGCTTGCAATCCTCCCCCTTTTTCCTCCAAACATAACGATTGTCATTATGGCCAAACAGTACTATTTTTGTTTCATCAGACCAGAGGACATTTCTCCAAAAAGTACGATCTTTGTCCCAATGTGCAGTTGCAAACCGTGGTCTGGCTTTTTTATGGCTGTTTCGGAGCAGTGGCTTCTTCCTTGCTGAGCGGCCTTTCAGGTTATGTCGATATAGGACTCGTTTTACTGTGGATATAGATACTTTTGTACCTGTTTCCTCCAGCATCTTTACAAGGTCCTTTGCTGTTGTTCTGGGATTGATTTGCACGTTTCGCACCAAAGTACGTTCATCTCTAGGAGACAGAACCTGTCTCCTTCCTGAGCGGTATGATAGCTGCGTGGTCCCATGGTGTTTATACTTGCGTACTATTGTTTGTACAGATGAACATGGTACCTTCAGGCATTTGGAAATTGCTCCCAAGGATGAACCAGACTTGTGGAGGTCTAAACATTTTTTTCTGATGTCTTGGGATTTTCCCACGATGTCAAGCAAAGAGGCACTGAGTTTGAAGGTAGGCCTTGAAATACATCCACAGGTACACCTCCAATTGACTCAAATGATGTCAATTAGCCTATCAGAAGCTTCTAAAGCCATGACATCATTTTCTGGAATGTTCTAAGCTGTTTAAAGGCACAGTCAACTTAGTGTGTGTAAACTTCTGACCCACTGGAATTATGATAGAGTGAATTATAAGTGAAATAATCTGTCTGTAAACAATTGTTGGAAAAATTCCTTGTGTCTTGCACAAAGTAGATGTCCTAACCGACTTGCCAAAACTATAGTTTGTTCAAAATAAATTTGTGGAGTGGTTGAAAAACGAGACTCCAACCTAAGTGTACGTAAACTTCCGACTTCAACTGTATGTAAGAGCAGACTACAGTCTGAATTACAAGCAGCAGCTCCTGTCCTGAGAGAGAAAGGGAGAGAGAGAGAAACAACTATTACTTTAGATGATTAAGCACGTCAGAGAGAGAGTGAGAGGCAGGCAAGGCATCAATGTAAAGGTCAGGCGGCTTTGACAAACTTTGTTTCCATTCAGTAAGAGAGAGGCTGAGTCTAGTTCTGCCAGGTCTGTGACCTCATCAAGCCGAGGGCACAGTGCAGCCTTATAAACCCAACCTCACATCCCCCCCAACTCACAGCACTCTTTCCTAGGTCATTACTCGGGTAATAATCACATCAGGATGGCATGATACTTGTCAAACGATGTTCTACTCTATTTTAGACTAAGTTTGTGTTGAGGAATGATGACTGTGTTATGTTACGGGTATGTTACAGGTCTTTCAGGCAAGCTTTGTGTACTGTCTATACAGGCAGTATCTACAGTACCTACCTGTACTAGGTAGTATCATGTGTGTGTGTGTGAGAAACAGAGGTGTGTGTGTGTGTACTGATATTACTTAAAATAGACATGCACAAGCATGAGTCCATGTTGCGTGCATATGGTAATGTCCTCTCTGCCAAAAGCAATAGCTAATCCTCTGCAAACAGTATGAAGTGCTGTTTATCATTACATCACCTTTTGGTTGTGATCCTGCTCCTATTGTGGACCTGTAGAAGACTGAGACAATGAGATGTGAAAGGGCCTGAGCCGGTTTGACACAATGACTGTGTTTGCTTCCCAAATTGTAACCTATTCCCTATGCGTTGCACTACTTTTGACATGGGGCCTATTGGGCTCTGGTCAAAGGTAGTGCACTATGTTGTTAGTACGGGGACATTTGGGACTCACCCTGTGTGATGTTCAGCTGGCCAGATTAGTAGGAGAACAAATCATGATTAAATTTAATCTCTCTGGGCAGATTCACACACGTTAAAACTCTTTCATTCATAGTGTCACAGAGTATGAATGTCAAACTAGTCTGGTCAGTTTACTACGTGGAGGGGGAGAAGACTGTCATGGCATTGTGCTTTCTTCAGTGTTCCCACTGGCCACAGACGTCAGTTCAACATCTAGATTTGATTTACATTGGGTTAAGTTGTCAACTAATGTGACTTAAACAAAACATTTCACCATATCATTGGATTCAGGTTGAAAGGTGGGTCAAAAAAAGACCCACGTTGATTACTTTTTGCAAATCCAATCAGTTTTCCACGTTGATTCAACGTCATTGCATAGTCATTTTTGGGTGAAATGACGTGGAAACAACATTGATTCAACCAGTTTTGCCCATTGGGTTTACTGTAGTGTATCAGTATTTCATAACAATCACCTTCCTTATACAGTTGTAGGTGAGTTGACTTTAAAGGTACATTCTGGGGATTGGGAATCTGTTCAGTGGTCATTTCAATGTCACAGAATGTATCGTTATGAACTCTCCCCAGTATTATACTTGACGTGAAGATTGTTGTTTGCTGTTCAGAACACTATGGAGGAGGGAATGTTCTGGTAAAATAATACCATTGTGGTGCACCTCATCATCATTAGCAGTAGAAGAGGCCATGCAAGGTCTCTTACCTCATATGGTGACTAACTAATTGTGTTCTGGCAGATTCCTCTTCACACCTTGGCCAAGCTGACAGGCAGCAAAACAAAGTATGCTCATCGACAAACTATGTTTGTGGTTTCGTACCTAGCAACAGTAAAAACCATGCTCATAGTTCATACATAGACTACATCAGCAACATTAAAAACCATGCTCATAGTTCATACACAGACTACATCAGCAACAGTAAAAACCATGCTCATAGTTCATACATAGACTACATCAGCAACATTAAAAACCATGCTCATAGTTCATACACAGACTACATCAGCAACAGTAAAAACCATGCTCATAGTTCATACATAGACTACATCAGCAACAGTAAAAACCATGCTCATAGTTCATACATAGACTACATCAGCAACATTAAAAACCATGCTCATAGTTCATACATAGACTACATCAGCAACATTAAAAACCATGCTCATAGTTCATACATAGACTACATCAGCAACAGTAAAAACCATGCTCATAGTTCATACATAGACTACATCAGCAACATTAAAAACCATGCTCATAGTTCATACATAGACTACATCAGCAACATTAAAAACCATGCTCATAGTTCATACACAGACTACATCAGCAACAGTAAAAACCATGCTCATAGTTCATACATAGACTACATCAGCAGTTACATAACTGGTGTTTTTGTTTTGTACTCTTCTGAGAAGTTCAGAGATAATTCCAAAAACATCACCATCTCAAACCGTGCTTTCGTTTGGCTTGCTTGAATAACTGGTACTTTCCAGCAAAAGTCTCTCTTTGCACATTCTTGTTAGTTTTTGTTTACTTTATTGTTGGACTATGACATGATCTGGAGGGAGTGAAATGGGTGAGAGCTTCCAAAGGAAAGTAGTCTCAAAAAATAAAGTGTTACCAACGTTTCTCTAAAAGTAGTGTACAAAGCCAGTATAGATGTGCCAAAGGGAGTGACCCAGCCTAGGATTGGAACCCTAGATGTTCCCAGTGAGAGGTTCTAAACAGAAGTATAGTTCTCTCACAGTATAGGTTTCCCAGCACTCCTACGTCCAACCATTACAGTCATGGAACAGGACAGCCTGTGTGACTGTCAAACCCAACACTGACCAGTAGCGTTGGCCCTCGGCAATGTTTACTCTCAAAACACACAGCTTTGTCAGGGAAGTGAGCGTACAACAGCCAGAGTTGATATGGAGACATGCCAGATGCTCCACTCCAGCCAGCTCTATTTCAGTCTCACACAAACACACACAGCACAGCAGAGAACACTGGGGGCATATCTGAGCTCTCAGGACAGTCAATCAAAGAGATTGTTAGATATTATTATACACTCACTGAGCACTCTGCAATCGTCAGGTTTGGCACTTTGGCAGTACACACTTAGAAAAAAGGGTTCTTCGGCTGTCCCCATAGGAGAACCCTTTTTGGTTCCAGGTAGAACTCTCTGTGGAAATGGTTCTTCATGGAACCCAAAAGGGTTCTACCTGGAACCAAAAAGGGTTCTTCAAAGGGTCTCCTATGGAGACAGCCAAAGACAGTGACCCGGGTTGAACTCTTTAGAGGTGTTGCGTAACCAGCTCCTTGTCGACCTGGATCCCAGCTGTGCCCTTTGTCTGTTTGAACAGCTCAAATGTTGCAAGACTAACTGTGAGTAAAAGCTGCAATCCATTAGGGCCAAACAGGGCCTGATTGCTTTAGTGTCTACTGTGACACAGTTTTACTCATCAACAGAACCCTGATGAAGGTTTACGGAATTACACGCTATCCTCCTGGGACTAGTGCATTGTGATGGTGTAAGCAAACACTCACTAACGGATATGGCTGCTCTCTGCTCTCGCCTGGAGCCCAGATCTCTGAGTTTAGATCTGTTCAAGCAGACTGCTGCTTGCGGCTTATGACATCATCCCTGAATCATTCCGTGCCTTGCATGTGTACATATGCAGTCAAACAGCTATCCCTCTTACTCATAAACTGTCAGCCAGGCCAGGCCACTAATACAACTGGTGATGTAATGAATGATTCAAGGCATTTTTTCTTTTCATCCTCAGATCAAACACACAGAACAGAGATTGGCCTATGTCTATTCAGGATTTGTATTCACAATCACTTTTTCATCAAGGTGCACGTTTACCTTCCCCGGTACTATATAATGCAGAAAACGATAAATGACACAGTGAATTGAGATTAAGACTGTCGGACCATTCATGGCTTCATCATTGTCATGAGTCAGTGATTTAACCAAACCACAGTCTTATACAATGATACAGAGCCTGGACGACTGAGCTTCGGGGCTGAATAAAACAGATCACTCCCTTCACACAGCTGTCGCCTGCCTCAACCCACCAACCCTTTACCCCACGGCTACACCCAACCCCACCTCAACCCACCTATCAATCTCCTTCCACTATGTTCCTTCCTGTTCCCCCTGCAGGTAAAAAAAAACATGCGTTCCCGTAGCAACAGCCTAGAGGACACAGCAAAGGCCAAGCTGGCTCAGCACCAGGCACGATCGCAGCGGCGGGCCACAGAACGTGAGGAGCCCCAGGGCAGGGGTACAGGACGGGCCAGGCACAGGGAGCCCCCCGATGACACAGGCACAAACACAGGCACTGTCCAGAGGAAGGAAAAGGAGGGCAGCGGTAGCAGTGGGAGTGGCAGTGCCAGCAGTAACAGTCGGAGGGAGAAGGCAGCAGGCGGGAAGACCAGGGACCTCTCCCGAGACGACCTTCTGTTCCTGCTCTCCATGCTAGAAGGAGAACTGCAGGTGAGGAGAGACTGTGGGACTGGCCAGGGTTTGGATGGTTCTGGGTTGTTTGGTGAGGAGAGACTGTGGGACTGGCCAGGGTTTGGATGGTTCTGTGTTGTTTGGTGAGGAGAGGCCGATCACTTGGCTTCTTGATAATACTAAACCATGGGTTGTCTAGCTATAGGACATGCTTCTTTGTAATACTAAACCATGGGTTGTCTAGCTATAGGACAGGCTTCTTGGTAATACTAAACCATGGGTTGTCTAGCTATAAGACATGCTTCTTGGTAACACTAAACCATGGCTAGTCTAGCTATAGGACAGGCTTCTTGGTAATACTAAACCATGGGTTGTCTAGCTATAAGACATGCTTCTTGGTAATACTAAACCATGGGTAGTCTAGATATAGGACAGGCTTCTTCGTACAGTCACACTAAACCATGGGTAGTCTAGCTTTTGGTAATACTAAACCATGGGTAGTCTAGCTTTTGGTAATACTAAACCATGGGTAGTCTAGCTATCATGCTCATAGAACTGTGTCCTCTTCTCTCTCCCTCTCTCTCTCCCCCTTACCACAGGCCAGAGACGAGGTGATCACGGTGTTGAAGGCTGAGAAGATTGACTTGGCCCTCTTGGAGGCCCAGTATGGGTTCGTCACCCCACAGAAGGTCCTTCAGGCCCTGCAGAGAGACACCGTCCAGAGCAAGGCTGAGACCTTCCAGGAGGACATCTACGAGAGGCCCATGGCTGAGGTAGCACAGTCTCAACATTCAATACAGCAGCTCAGTAAAGTCTGGGGACAGTGAAGTGTAGCACCCTGATAAGATGACTTGGAAGGGTTGAGACTTCAGCTACAGTATATGGGCGGCAGGTAACCTAGCGGTTAAGAGCGTTGGGCCAATAACAGAAAGGTCGCTGGTTCGAATCCCCAAGCCGACTAGGTGAAAAATCTGTTGATGTGCCCGTGAGCAAGGCACTTAAACCTAATTGCTCCTGTAAGTCGCTGTGGATAAGAGTCTGCTAAAATGTATATGAAGTAGCTACTTTGTAGGTTCAAAGATCAACTTTGGGTTTTGTCTCATGACTGGACAATCACATTTTAAACTACATTAATACATCCGATATCACCTCTCATAGAGGTGACAGGAAGTGTATTTGGAGTGGTCAGTAAACGCTCTGGTCTCTCCTAGCTGGACAAGCTGGTGGAGAAGCAGAGGGAGACCCACCGTCGCATGCTGGAGCAGCTGCTGCTGACTGAGCAGTCCCACAAGCGCGCCCTGTACAAGCTGGATGACGAGAAGAGGAACCATGGAGACTTCATGAGGAAGAGTGACGAGTTCACCAACCTGCTGGAGCAGGAACGAGAAAGGTCTGTTTGTTGCTCTGTTTCTCAACTTAACAAACATACATGCGCAAAGGCATGCACACACGCATGTATGCACATACACACACACACACACACGGATGCACGCGCACGCGCACACACACACACACACACGCACACACACACGAGCTGAGCACGCTCCTCAGAAAGGCCCCTCAAGGTGTTGAATGAATGATCTTGAAATGAACGCCTACATGCCAAAACCGTTATGGATGGTTTGTATTTACTGTTTTCACATAGAAAAGAGGGACTTAAAACCAAACGTTTGATAAATAATTGAATACATCAGTATCAGGTTGCCTTTGATTGGTAATCCCTTTCTAAATGACGTGGCTGTATTATAACCAGGTTGTGCTGAGACATGTTGTCGTAAGACGACAGAGTGATGCATCATTCCAGAAGAAACTTTACTCATTGGCTTCCAAAGAACAATAACCCAACCCTGAATAGCTGCTACCGACAGACTCATACTGATGTTTGTTGGGCTAGATATTAGAGTAATACGTGTTCTTTACGGTTAGCTGGTATTTACCTGGAATTTAGAAGGACATTATGAATAGCAGACTGTAGTTACATACAGAGAAAAACTTTTTCTTGAAGGTTCCCAGTTTTACACACGTTTAGGTTTCATCCAGGTTTCTACAACTGTGATAATTGAACTGTAATACACTCTGTGTATAATATTACAGCAAATGAATGGGCATGCCAAGGAGATGTCCAAAACAAACACCACATTACACTCTATACACATTAACAGACCATCTGACAGAGTACAGAGTTCCCCTATTATAGACATTAATTGTGTCGTAACTCAAGCATGACCCAGACTCATGCTGGTACTTAGAAACTCGACCATAGTGTTCAGATTGGGTGTGTTGAAGTCAAACTCGATGACTTGGCCCAAAATTAACCTGCCTTTTCCCTTGTTATAAGCAACATCTCACTCTCTCTCTCTCTCTCTGCAAACACGTACTCTGGCAGATTCTCTGTGTCAATAGTAATGTCTTTATATGGCAATGTCAGTCAGTGTGAAGTGAAGTCAGAGAGATCTGGCTTAAGTGTATCCACCCTGACAGAGAACTTTCAAGCCCTAACAGGGAGTTCACCTTCTGACTGAGGCTATGCCTTCCTGTAGAGACATCTATCATTGTAAATCTGTGTAAAACGGACTAGACTGTACCATACAGGTATAGTATGACCTCCTCCCTCCATCTCTCCCTCCATCCATCTCTCCCTCTAGCCACCCCTGCTTCCTCAGCCAGATTCATTCACACGTCCACCTAATTATTTCAGAGAGAGAGAGAGATTTGGCCATCAGCCCGGTCCAGAGCGAGGTGCCCTAATTATGATGACCGCATTATCAGAACCTCTCTGGGTTGGTCGGTGTGTTTGGCTTGGCGGACCGCGGCCACGGCCTGGGCCTGCAGGACTGGGCTCAGTCACGGTTTGGAGGAGCGTGTCAGGAAGTGTTGAAGTGCCATGATAAATATCCCTCCGTCCAGGGTTCACGTTAATTACCCTGTGAGAACAAGGTGAAAGATTTATACGAGAGAGAAAGAACACAATGGTCTAGGAGGAAAAGAGCATTAATCATACTGCATGTTCAACAAGATGTCAGGTCGCCATGGTAATGACTAAAGTTTGGCCAAAGCTTTGTAGACTAGAGGACATCCAGATTTGGGCTTGAGTGAGTAAACTGTAAAGAAAGTAGAGCTGAAGGTTTTCTTCTACGTCTGCCTTCTTCACCTGTCTTCGCTCAGAGACAGGCTGGAGCAGAACTAGAGCAACAAGTGAAGTGCTTGGGGAACAACGGTAGAGTAAAGGTGGGTGTCGTCTAACCACATCTAATCCCTGGTTGTTTGTCTAGACCAGTGGTTCCCAAACTTTTTTTATTCCGTTACCCTTTCAAACATTCAACCTCCGCCTGCGTACCCCCTCTAGCACCAGGGTCAGCGCACTCTCAAATGTTGTTTTTTGCCATCATTGTAAGCCTGCCACACACACGCTATACAATACATTTATTAAACATAAAAATGAGTATGAGATTTTGTCACAACCTGGCTCGTGGGAATCATTTTCCACAGAGTATGTGCCTGTATTTCGTATTTATTTTAGTGAGGGCCGAGAATCCACTCTCACATAGGTATGCAAAGGGCATCAGTGTCTTAACAGCGCAATTTTCCAAGGCAGGATACTCTGAGCGCAGCCAATCCAGAAATCTGTCAGTGGCTTCTGATTAAATTCAATTTTCACAGAACCGCTTGGTGAAATTTCGATGAGGCTCTCTTGTTCAGATATTGGTAAGTGGACTGGAAGCAAGGCATGAAAGGGATAATCCAGTTGTCTGTGTCATCCGTTTTGGGAAAGTACCTGCGTAATTGCACACCCATCTCACTCAGGTGCTTCACTATATCACATTTGACATTGTCCGTTCATTTGCACACAAAAAATCATACAATTATGGAAAAACTTGTGTCATACAATGATGGAAAGATCTGTGTGTTGTCCTTGTTAATGCAGACAGAAAAGAGCTCCAACTTCTTAATCATGGCCTCAATTTTGTCTCGGACATTGAATATAGTTGCGGAGAGTCCCTGTAATCCTAGATTCAGATCATTCAAGCGAGAAAAAACATCCCCCAGATAGGCCAGTCGTGTGAGAAACTCATCATCAGTCAGACAAGTGAAAATTATGGTCAGTAAAGAAAACTTTAAGCTCTTCTCTCAATTAAAAAAAACGTGTCAATACTTTGCTCCTTGATAACCAGCGCACTTCTGTATTTTGTAAAAGCGTTACATGGTCACTGCCCATATCATTGCATTGTGCATAAAATACACGAGAGTTCCGGGGCTTTGCTTTAACAAAGTTAACCATTTTCACTGTGTCCAAAATTTCTTTCAAGCTGTCAGGTATTCCTTTGGCAGCAAGAGCCTCTCGGTGGATGCTGCAATGTACCCAAGTGGCGTCGGGAGCAACTGCTTGCATGTTCGTTACCACTCCACTATGTCTCCCCGTCATCGCTTTTGCACCATCAATACAGATACCAGCACATCTTGACCACTGAAGTCCATATGATGTCACAAAGCTGTCCAGTAGTTTAAAAATATCCTCTCCTGGTTTGCAGAAGAGGGTGTCTTCCTTAATTGACCCCCAATAAACGTAACGGATATATACCAGGAGCTGTGCCAGGCCCGCCACGTCTGTTGACTCATCCAGCTGTAACGCATATGTAACGGTAGTCCTCCTCCTCTTCAACTGAAAAGGAGGAGTAGTGATGGAACCAAGGCGCAGCGGGTTGTGAACACATAATTTATTGAAAGACAAGATGAAAAAACACGAACTTCACTATAACTAACAAAACAACAAACGGAGTAGACAGACCTGGACGACGAACTTACATTAAACACGAAGAACGCACAAACAGGGAAAATAGACTACACAAAATGACGATGTACAAAAACAAACCGAACAGTCCCGTATGGTGCGACAAACACTGACACAGGAGACAACCACCCACAACGAACACTGTGAAACAACCTACCTAAATATGACTCTCAATTAGAGGAACGCCAAACACCTGCCTCTAATTAAGAGCCATACCAGGCAACCCTAAACCAACATAGAAACAGACAACATAGAATGCCCACCCAAACTCACGTCCTGACCAACTAACACATACAACAAACTAACAGAAATAGGTCAGGAACGTGACAGCATAGAATTCACTGGCTTGTATGTGAAGCAGTAATTGTTTCAAAACATCTCCTGCCATGTCACTGATGCGTCGTGAAACAGTGTTGTTTGATGAAGACATTGTCTATATCGTTTTTTTTGGCCTTTCCCCCAGCATTGTCCCAGTCATATCCGCGGCAGCAGGAAGAATTAAATCCTCTACAATAGTACGGGGCTTGCCTGTCCTAGCCACTCAGTAGCTCACCATATAAGACTTTTCTAGCCCCTTCTTATTAATGGTACCTGTTGCTTTTATACGAGTATATCGAGTTGTGAGCTAGTCCTTTTGCACATATAACAGTGACATTCATACATGCTACATGCACAACTCGATGAAACTTTCACCCTTGCGCCGACATTTAGAAACAAAACATGCCAATTGAAAAAATAAGCCGCAGGAGTTTTTTGAGCCAGAATTAAGACAACTTTCAAGTAAAAAGACATGTATAAAAGCAACAGATACCATTAATAAGAAGGGGCTAGAAAAGTCTTATATGGTGAGCTACTGAGTGGCTAGGACAGGCAAGCCCCATACTATTGTGGAGGATTTAATTCTTCCTGCTGCCGCGGATATGTGACATGGCAGAAGATGCTGAGGAGAGGCGCTACTCCCAATATAAGTGAACCCCAAATCAATGTAGTTCTCATCATATTTGCGCCTCTTCGATGGTCCAACGTCCCTGTCTATTGTTCGGTGCTTTCCCGGGTAAGGGGGCAGTAGCTCTTCGGCTGCATCAGATTCACAACTGTCAGTGTCCATGCTAGCTGGGCTAACAACAAATATAGAATTACTGATGCTAGCTTTGGATGTGCTCGTGGAAGCAGAACAACTTGTGTCATCAACAGGTGCAGGTGTAGTACTGCGGGTAGTAGCAGTACTACTAGTAGAGCTAGTATGTGTCTCTGTGGACGCGGGCCTTACTTTTTTAACCATTTATCCATTTTCGAGCAAACGGAATGAGCAGCAGCTACATTTGGCTAAATACGGACCGTTAGTGGAATTCCCGCGAGAGACTAACGGTTATATTATTTGACTAGGCTACCTGTATTTGACATTGTGTTGTTATTTCGCTGAACTGGTTTAATTTTATTTTTGGCAGTGAAACGAGGCTACTCAGGCAAGAGAAAAAAACTCAAATGTATAGCCCCGTTGGAAAATACAAATGGACTGTTTGAAAATGTGAAGAGTTTTCAATTATATATTTTTAAATGTGAATCACATTTTTATCTGGCGTAAACCCGGCAACATTGCGCGGAACCCCAGTTTGGGAATAGCTGGTCTAGACTATCCTCAAAAGACTGAGTCTTTTTACATGGCTGAATTCTGGGTAATTATGATATTATCCTATACTGTTACAAACTATCACATGTCTAGAGAGTCAGCAACCCTTAGGATTACTGAAGGGTTCTGTTCTATTAAGACTGTATCATTTAGGCTCTTAATAAGTAGCATGTATGTAGATTACTGAAGGGTTCTGTTCTAATAAGACTGTATCATTTAGGCTCTTAATAAGTAGCATGTATGTAGATTACTGAAGGGTTCTGTTCTAATAAGACTGTATCATTTAGGCTCTTAATAAGTAGCATGTATGTAGATTACTGAAGGATTCTGTTCTAATAAGACTGTATCATTTAGGCTCTTAATAAGTAGCATGTATGTAGATTACTGAAGGGTTCTGTTCTAATAAGACTGTATCATTTAGACTCTTAATAAGTAGCATGTATGTAGATTACTGAAGGGTTCTGTTCTATTAAGACTGTATCATTTAGGCTCTTAATAAGTAGCATGTATGTAGATTACTGAAGGGTTCTGTTCTAATAAGACTGTATCATTTAGACTCTTAATAAGTAGCATGTATGACGAACAGTGTTTATTCAAGCCAAACAAAATCACAAAATAAAGTTGGTCCTGGACAAAGAAACAGTAGAGTCACTTTCTCAAAATAACTCTGAGTATTGACATTCAACAGCCCACCAGCACGTACACAGACTGTCACATGTGTTGCTGTCTTGTGTTTACCATTTGGACCAAACATGGACATGAACCAGGGGGTAAAAAGGCTTCTTTGAACCATCATAAACCTTTTTGCTCAAAATGGAAACACATTCTCTTCGACTCTCTTGGATGTCTACAGCAAAAATAATTCCCCAAAGCAATTTCAATAAATACTTTAACTGTAGTAGTCGTCCCATTTCAGGACCTGATACGTCGTGTGGCAGCTTCTGTTCTGAAGACAGCCATTCCCAAAAATAATCACAGGACCTGATACATCGTGTGGCAGCTTCTGTTCTGAAGACAGCCATTCCCAAAAATAATCACAGGGGGCAGAAACACAAAACAGCAAAACCTCAGAACACACAGAATGTAGATGGACAACCCAATTATCACTGGTCTGAAGAGAGCGACAATAGCCTCTGTGATCTAAGCACTAAAGCTTGGCCATAGCTCACCCGTTTGAAGAGCACTGCGCAGCACCAGTTTTTGATTTCATGCCCGTTAATCCATTGTTGTATGATGCATTTTCGCTGGATGCAGTCATTTCCTTTCTGGACCCTGCTGGCAAACAGCGAGTGTGATTACATACTACGAGGGCTATGTGTAGGGATTTAAGAACAGACGAGACACCAGAGCTCCCCTTCTCTCTTCTCTCTCTCTATCTCTCTCTCGCTCTCTCTCCCTCCATTTCCTTCTCTCTTTCTCATTTCTCATTGTCTCCTTCTCCCTCTTTATTTTGGCACTGAGCCTCCAACTGTTGGGTGACCCTTCCTAGTCCTGGAAAGCTCATGTAGCATGTTCATCTGGGAGTTAAAGGGGAGAGAGGGTTTGGGGGGGTTGATAGAGGTCAAGCAGCCCCCTCTGATTAATTGGCTATCGAGCCATGTCCAGGCCTGAGGACCTCACTACAGTGTACAGTGTGTTTGTGTGTGGCAGTAGTGGGGTGTGAGAGCAGAGTAGCGCTGAGCACTCTAACCATCAGCAGATGTTGCCTGAAACATGACTTCAACACGTGTGTAACGTACGGCACCGTGGCACTTCAGCTCACTCTGTCTCTTTTGGGTTTGAAAGGTGAAAGGTTAATTTGGTTGACTAATATGTTAATATGAAAATCTGGATGTTTTTCTTTTCTTGTTAGTGGGTGACTATACCTTTAGATAAAAATGATGTTTCTCATGAAAAAGCAGCGCTCTGGTCATTGGTTTGACAGCATAGTTAGATGGATAGGTGTTCTCTCTCTACAGTCCCATCTCACACACAGGGGCTCAGTGTGCCGGTCCACTGACCCTGTCATGATTACATCATTCAGGTGCATCTGGAACATTCCACTGCCATTCCATCATTCCTTGTGATGCTTATTATTACCTTGCGTCCCAAAGGGCACCCTGTTCCCTATGTAGGGTACTACTTTTGACCAGGACCCCATATTGGGCTCTGGTCAAAAGTAGTGCACTATATAGGGAATAGGGTGCCATTTGGGATGTAGTTCCTTCTCAGTTCTCGAAGAATGAACATTGGGGCGTTTTGATCCGCTTCCAGGAATTCATTATAATGTATGTGCAGGAACAGCATACCTCTCTCAGTATGACTACACCTTCAGGGTAGGATCGACTACAAATGTCCAGGACTATGTTTTGAGAAGTTATCGTCCAGCTGTTACTGGTGCAGGCACAAGCAGGATCCCCTGTCACATCTTGACTATCTATTTTAGATGCTACAACTCTCTCATTAACTACTAGAGGCAACAGAGTGATGAATCATCTGTTACTGACCAATTAGATGAAAGAGCATCCAGCCAAGACTCTTAACAGTTGGTCATGACTTTAATTAAGGAATAGCACACCTGTATTGCCACGGCTCCCAGAATGCTTTGATACACTTACGCATGCTGTACATTCCTGTTTGGAATGTCAGTGTAGGGCTGAAGGTATAAAGAAAACATGACAGAATGTCGTGACTTGCCAGCAAAATGTTTATCCCCAGCAAGGAATAAGATAAAAGAAACATGAAACCATCTTTAATTGGAATGTAAAAAATGTTATATGATCGTTTATCTCTGCTTTTTGATGTGGAAAGAGTTACAAACATAGAGGTCATGGACTTGGAAAGGAGAAGAGCAGAGACACACGTACACTTTCAGTAAGCAAACTCTCAACGACTTTGTTTTCCATGTGTGAAGAGGTGACATTGTTTGAAATGTGTGTAGTAGTGTGCTCTAAGGCCCAACCACAGGAACTGTGGTGAGGTCCAGAATCATCACACAGCTATGACATATTCACCAACTCCTTCTAAACATACAGATGACACAGACTCCCCTCGATGTGCTTTGTCCAAACAAAGCGGGCTGGAACTCGGCTCCGGTTGTGTCAGTACATCTTTGACCTTCCACTTCTGGGAAATACGGACTGAGGGAATTTTGGCTTAAGCGATTCAGCCAGCATATACTCCGTGCATTCAGAATTTCTGCAAGTGTGAGAGTTGTGTCAGTGTCCTACGATTCATCCCTTAAACTCTCATTCACAAGAATATTGCTTTTTTCGTACGAAAATACCTACTAACCAGACCTGTTAGACGATTATTGTAGTTAATGTGGTTTGTTTTATGACTTCCTCTCTGAATACTTTCTTGTCTGAACTTGAAAAGCCTGTATATATGTTTTATGGCAGTTCACATGATACAGTGTGTATTCAGGTAGAAACGTATCCTATTGAGGTGGCTGAAGCTACAAACTAAACTAAATATGGAACCTAAGGGGAAATCCACTTCTCTCTCTTCTTTTCTGTCTTTACAGTTAATTTGATCACCCTGTTGCAAACTTTTTCTTTTTGGACTTATAGTTATGTTGTGGTTTTCATATAAGCCCTTTTGGGCTTCATACCTCACCTGCACACTGTTTTTACAAGTTTTTTTATCTCTACTGTTTTGTCTTTCACTTATTTTCTTTGGTGTGAATAAATCAAACCTAAGACCTAAACCAGGGGAAGTTTAAAAAGGATTCTAAAGTTTGTAATTTCAGACTTGATTTTCCCTTACGAAAAATGCATCAACCCCTACAAAAATGTCAATTTAATTATAATCCACATAATAATTCACATGTCCTGTTGCTGCAGGATTACGTTCCTGCTGTGAGAAACTGGTCAAATTAAGATCCCACACCTGTACACACTGTAATTGTGTCACACAGGCGTGGCCTTGGACCGATTGGAAAATGTGAGCTGATTCCTGATTGTGACCTGACGGACTAGTCTGCCAACTGTCCCTCTTCCTCCTCTACTGCCCAGATAGTGAGAGGATTGTCTAGCCATGGACGTGACAATGATGAGACCAACGCTTTGATCAGTGTGCTCCACTAAGTTCTGCCTCTAATAGAACTGAAGCAGATCCCACCAGGTTACGTATTGTGATGAGAAAGCCTGTTCAAAACCCACTGCACAACTAATGGACACTTTTAGTGCACTGTACTCAATACACAAGATCTATAATGATGGCCATATTTTTACCACAGTACAGGACCTAGTTGAACCGCAACCAGTAATGTGTCTAGGAGGTGAACTATAACTAAAACCTTGGACATAATGATTAAAGGCCCGTTTTACGACGTGTAAGTGCTTTTCTTAGTGTGCAGAGCTGTCAGACGTTTCTCCGTTACCTCTGTAAATGTGTGGGCCTATTAGGTCCAGGAGCCGTCATTGAATGGCGTTGTGTGATTACATATCTCTGACAGAATGCAGTGATTAGCCTGGCAGACCACAGAGTACGTACTCTGCTCTCAGCTCCTATTTTCACCCTGTGAGACAGAGAAAGAGAGACAGTGTATTACTTTGGATGATTAAGCACATCAGTGCTTTGCATAATGAACGATTCCTCCCAACCCTTCCTTCCCGCATTTTCATGTACTGTAAAACTCTCCAACTTCCAGGGAATTTAAGCCCAGTTATGATTTGCCAAGTTTGTGTCACTGTCCCTTGTATAAATGGATTCCTCCCTTGCGTAAGTGTGTCCAGCTATTAGGGTTTCATTCCACCCCCCCAGAGGTATTCCAAAAAGTAAATGGAACTCTGTGAAGGAAATCTAGCAGTTAACACACCAGTAAGCCTGAAATGTCTTCCCCATGTTCTGCCTCCATAGAATCTGATGAGTGAGTAAAGACGAGTCTTCAATTACAACAGAGGAGCAAAAATGCCAGGAGTTACATGTTGAGGATACTTTTACAAGCAGTCTGATTTCTCACTCTCTGTAGCAGTAGTTTGAGTGGATAGCCTACACAGTACCTCTTAAATTATGGCTGGCACAACATGGGTAAAGGAAGTTCTTTTCATATTGTCAGGCTGGAAGGAAGCGACTGACAGCTTGAAGGTTGACTGCGTCCCAAATGGCACCCCATTCCCTATATAGTGCACTAATTATGACCAGAGCCCTATGGACCCTGGTCCAAAGTATACCACACTATAACGGGAAAAGGGTGCCATTTTGGACGTAGACTTGAACATGACGTCTCTGAGGCTGGCAGCAGCAGCTGTGTCTGTCTGTACAATGTGCTGGAGCTGCTCATGCTCTCCCGCCAACATGGTGTCAAGATAGTGAGTGAATTATGGGGGAAAAGGAGCCCAGAGCTGCCAGTTGAAATCTCTTGTCGAGGTGAATGCATTCTCCATTCTCCAAGCCGTACGGCTCTCTCTCTGTCTGGCTGAATTGTGAAAACGTTTCATTCAAACTGGGATGTGACAGTTTGTGTTTTGATGGCATCTGCCCGTAATCACAGTGGCATTTCATGCAAATCTTTTCGGAGGAATTATATTTGCAATCTTGTGTCATTCTGTGTTCTGTAATGTCAAATGACATTCAGCAGTCAGTAACAACACATGCCAAAAGAGACATGAACATATTTTGTACAAACCAGGGGTCTGGATTGCTTAGAACAACCAGAGTTAAGGGGCTTCTCTCTGACATGACTTTCCCCTGATGTAACTTCTAATGGTTTATGTCAAGTGCTGTGTATTGCTTCATTTTGATTGGCGCAGCGGCCTAAGGCACTGCTTGAAGCGTCACTACAGACACCCTGGTTCTTTTCCAGGCTGTAACACTCCGTAATTGGGAGTCTCATAGGGCCGCGCACAATTGGCCTAGCGTCGTCCGGGTTTGGCCGGTCTAGGCTATCATTGTAAATAATAATTTGTTCTTAACGGACTTGCCTAGTTAAATACAAAAAAATGTAAAAATACAACTCTGTATTGTTACAAACACCAATAAATCCTAAGCCATACCCCTACCTACATGTACAAATTACCTGGACTAACCTGTACCCTTGCACATTGACTCGGTACCGGTACCCCCTGTATATCATTATTGTTATTTTACTGTGTTACTTCTCATTTTTTTACTCTAGTTTATTTAGTAAATCTTTTCTTAACTCTATTTTCTTAAAACTGCATTGTTGGTTAAGGGCTTGTAAAAAAGCATTTCACAGTAAGGTCTACACCTGTTGTATTCGGCGCATGTGACAAATAAAATGTTATTTGATTTGTTTTACTTCAGATCATTGGACATACTTCTATTCCACAGATATAAACGTGAGCATTCACCATATATTAGGAGTAATGTTCCAAAGCCATGTTGTGTTACGTCCTCAATGAGTCAGAGTTGGATTTGTATCTGCTATTATTCATGGAGCTATCCCATCAACATGGAAGGTAATGTGGTGTACACACAGTTTTATTAACTTTGTGTAAAATCTAAAGTCGACCTCGTAACTCGCGCAAAGAGTTAGGAAACGGCAAATGTTGAGGTGATAACTGTTCATTACTAACATTTATGGGGATGGAGGTTCAATTTACTTTTCCTTGACGGGAATTCGGCTGCTGACGCAGACTCGACACGGCCGCCATCAAGTTTGTTTACTTGTTTGGTGTGAATGCAGCCCTTTGTTAGAGGCAAGCTAGGTCAGTCTGCTAATAACTGTTATCTAACATGTCCCCACCCACCCTCACTAACACAGGGAATTTACAAGTGTCGACTTTCAAATGTAGCAAGTCCAAGAAGAATAGACTGGCTGAAACTGAGACAAGGGGTTGAGTTTGTGGTTACAATGGGACAGATGAATAGTTTGTGGTTAAAATGGGAGAGATTAATTCAAGGCCATATCCTGAAGCCTTGGGAGAACTTGTCGAGACTGAAGGTGGTCGGATGTCAAGTCATGATATAGAAACCAAACCGTAAAACTAGACTAGGTGTTTGGCAGGAAACAATGAAGAGCTGTCACAGGGACCACCCTGTCCCAATGCATCTTGGGGGCTTTGATGAGATGTTTCAACCAGGGAAATAAGAAACTCTGTAGTGTCTGAAATGTCTCCCTCCTCTTCTCCTGGCCTGGCCCAACGCAGGTGTCTGTGAAGACTGATGAAGACCTTTTCCATTTATTCTGTCTATATTCAAAATGGCAAAACTCGGCTATGTAGTAAAAACTGAAAAATGCAACACTTTTGATGGCAACACAACGACACACAATACAAGACAACCGGACTAATGTAAGTTGTTCACAAAAGCCACGTGGACAAGGTGTAAAAGCACTAAATTAAAACACTTTAACATTTTACAAGCCCACCAAGCTTCTTGGAGAACATTACAGAAATGTAATTCAAATCGTGTGAATACCCATGGCTCAACATAAAACAAAATCCAGGCTTTTTACGACAGGAATCCAGAGACTTGACCAGTTCTCAGTCAATTGTAACAAGTATACAGCAGCCCAATGGCTGGAGCGGCTAATTATAGTAGTTTTAAAGGCCACACAACTCGAAAGACTACTTCCATCAACTGCAGCACTATAGAAAAACAACATCCCCCCCAGAAACATAATCTAATTACAAAATGGTGGTTAGCAAATCCATTCCTTGGCACAACTGCTTTTGAGCAACCATTTCAAGTGAATAATCAAGTACCTGCTCTACCCTCAGCCATTCTATCTTTCTACATGACCGAATAAGCAACACACTGTGATTATTGTATTATGTTGGTGTTTGATGCAGATCTCATATTATTCTCTTGATGTTATGAGCGTTTCGGAGGGGTACAGTTTACCACAGGTTTAGAGAAACCTGAGAGGGCAATTTGTGTAACATTAAAGGATACAGCAACAGCACATGAGCCCAGGGGGAAGTGAACAAGATCAGATATCTACAGTGCCATTAACCCCCCCCCCTTTACTTTTCTCTCCCTCCACATAAAAACATATTGTCCGACTGTATCAAGCAGCAAGAGCAAAGGGAGCCAATATCTGGAGATAAATGTGTGGGGGTCACCCCCCAGGTAATCCTCTGGTAATAAAAGAGGTGCCTTACGGAGAACTGTTAGAGTTTGGAGTGGGGGGGGGGGGGGGGGGGTCAAAAGAAGTTCATGCGGGAGTCTAGTGAGTTGAAGAGGCCATAGAGTTGGCTTAGTGAGAGAGTGAAGAGTCAGAGTCAGGAGGCTGAACACAAGTCAGGGTCTGACACTGTTAGTCTCTATCAGGGATGCTGCTGGTTGAAGTGGTGTTATATCAAAGGCTTTACAGTCTTTGGTTACTTTTTTGTATTTTTGTGTTTCTTGTATTCAATATTTCAGCCTCCCTCAAGTCATAAGAAAATGGTTCCAATCGACACAAAATGTAGGCCCGTAAACTGAAACGTAGAATACTATTGTAACGTTTGTTGTTACCATGTACCATAGACACTACAGTACTTCTGCAACTTGGGATCCAGATGTAGTTTTAACCATGGCAACAAGTTAGCACCACACATACCAAGACGTTAACATCCTATTTACAAGTCTCGGGTTAGACTGAGGACATTACACATCATTCCTCCTCTACCTGCTCCTCCCTGTTCTATATCCTCAGGATGACAGCAGGGAATGGTTTTTGCCAATACTCAGAAACGTTCAGTATGTAGCTAGAGAGAAGGTAGGAACGATGTGGACAAGCAAGCACATGATAATAAAACCCTCGGCATAAACACTGTGCCTGGATCTCTAATTTAATATAAGTATAGTATGACCTCATATTTTAAAGCACACTCATTGTTAGAACAAAGAACATAATGATCTCACGTTTCAAGCTCCTATGTATTACTGGCAGTTTTATGATTACCCAAAATAACAAAGACCAAATCTGATGTAGCTTTTTGGCTCTGTGACTGCCGGTAAAGTTTTGGCTCGGTTCCGTTTGGCACCGCCGCACCGTAGAAGTGTCCAAACTTGAGCATCTTATTATAAATTGTGGGTATAACTGTTTGTAGACAACGTGCATTAACTTGACTACGGTAACTCTGCTCTAGGCTCAATGGCAGACCTTTATATCAAACCTAAAAGTCTTCCTCTATACATCTTCCTTCACACTGGGAGGGGCCAGATGGCCTAGGTTGGGCTAGGCTAGTTTGGCCACTCTACAATTCTCTCTCACATCTCTCCAAGATTTCCCACTGTAGAGACCCCAAGAGCTCAGACAGATCCAAACCATCTGTTGTGTCTTGTCACTGAGGTGAGAACACTCTCGGCCCAGATGACGACAGCATCAACATGGGCCTGTGTGAGTCGTGAGTGCAAGGGAAGCTCTCATTTAATAAATCAACACTAAGTCTATGTCAGCCAGTCCCTGACATGGGTAGTAGTGACGTCCACCATGTCTTGTTTATCAGGCCTACAGGCCTCATGCTGAGGAAAGCTTGATGAATTCAATGAGGGAGAGATAATGGCTGTGGTGATGGGGGTGTTTCAGACACTCAATGAGAGCTGAGCTGCCTGGACAGGAAGCAGCTAGACAATAGAGTGAACTCTCTCCAACTAACCAGGATCCCAAACCACAGCCCTCCTCCCATCCCTCCTATCCTCCCATCCCTCCTCCTCCCATCCTCCCATCTCTCCTTCCTCTCATCCCTTATGGAAGCTCCAAGACGGGGGATGATGTCATTCTCAGTCAGACACAATGAGCCACAATCTCAACCTAAACACACACACATACACACACACACACACCACAGAAGAAATCTGTCATCTGCCGTCTAGAGTCTCTGCTAAGTAAATTCCAGTGAGTGTCACGCCTAAAGCCCCAATCACCATCATTTACATTCCTGGTCAACACACAGACTCACATCTTTATCTGTTGTCTAGGCTAGTGGGTTCAACCCAGAGCTCCAGCTAGCAGTTGGTTGGCTTGCTGTAACGGAAACCCTGACTAGCCAGCTGAATGATAAGGCAGGGAGGATTAGGGAGTGGACAACTCCTGTAATAAAGCATGTGAAGTGATGCTGTAGCGATCCCTTGGTTGTCATTGATGTGCCTTAATGTGCCATCAGAGGCCTATTCATGTGAACAGCCCACAATCTGACCCCACCTTGTCGGGGTCATAACAGATGTACAGTAGAATAGGGTCGTCTTCTTGAGACCTGGCTCTATCTTGGGTGTCTGGTTAAAGTAAAGTCTTGTTCTAATGCTGGTTACTTCTTCTGTAGAACAAGTCACGTTTAAATCTAATTATAGAACTGTTTCCAGAGAAGAGACAGAAAAGTGTCCCCACGGTCCAGGGTTGTTTTGAAATAGCTACGCAATGAAGTTGTGTCACGGGGGGCATATTTACTTCCTAATAGGGGACATAGCCTGTGGATTCTTCCACCGTTGCATCGCAAAATAATGAAACCATGGATTAGGAAACCATTTCCGCTGTATATAATCACTGACCACTGTTTATAGATGATGCATGCAGAGGGAAATGACGGATATGACTTTATTAAGAACAACTTTAGTTCCAGGCTACAGCTGCAGCCCCCGGTCGCTTGCGTTTAACAAGTGTTGCTGATGTTAGCTGTAATCTAACGCAGCGCCAGTGTTTTTCCACTTTGAAGTGCAGGTATGTTAATTGCACTAATCCTAGCCCTGTATTGTTTCAAGCTGGGACCTTGCTGGAAGGAACACTAGACACTTAGAACAGTAGGGGTGGAAGGGAGTGGCTGTACAAGTTAAATAGCAGCTTCCCCTCCTTAGCACCTTTTCCCAAACTGTAAATAACAAAGGCAACCAGTGATTTAACGCTTAGCAACAGCATATTTGAGGTTTACTGAATTATCGTTCTACCTACAGTAGCTAGGCCTAGCATATCAGTCCTGGGTTCATGTTCATGGGGATAGGACAGACAGGGAAAGACATTGAGGTTCATGAGCAGGTCATCGCCATATATCAGACATATATAAGTTTACATCTGCGTATAAAAGATGACTGGAATACAAGTCTTTGGAGTGATACATGACTACTATTAAATAATGCAGGTTGATACACAACATATACGTTTATGATCAGAGCCTTTATACCATGTGCATGGTAGCAGGTGCTGGTCCAGAGTCAGATCTACAGTGCCTTCGGAAAGTACACACACTCCTTGACTCTTTCCACATTTTGTTGTGTTACAGCCTGTATTTAAAATGGATTACATTTAGGTTTTTTGGTCATTTGCATACACACAATACACATTTTTTTTAAACAAATTAATTAAACATGAAAAGCTGAAATGTCTTGAGTCAATAAGTATTCAACCCCTTTGTTATGGCAAGCCTAAATAAGTTCAGGGGTAAAAATGTCCTTAACAAGTCACATGGACTCACTCTGTGTGCTATAATAGTGTTTAACATGATTTTTGAATGACTACTTCTCTCTGTACTCCACACATACAATTATCTGTAAGGTCCCTTAGTGAAGGGATAAAGGCACCTAGCTTTGCACACTATTGGCATTCTCTCAACCAGCTTCACATGGAATGCTTTTCCAACAGTCTTTAAGGAGTTCCCGCATATGCTGAGCACTTGTTGGCTGCTTTTCCTTCACTCTGCGGTCCAACTCATCCCAAACCATCTCAATTGGGTTGAGGTCGGGTGATTGTGGAGGCCAGGTCATCTGATGTAGCACTCCATCACTGTACTTCTTGGTCAAATAGCCCTTACACAGCCTGGAGGTGTGTTGGGTCATTGTCCTGTTGAAAAACAAATGATAGTCCCACTAAGCGCAAACCAGATGGGATGGCGTATCGCTGCAGAATGCTGTGGTAGCCATGCTGGTTAAGTGTGCCTTGAATTCTAAATAAATCCCAGTGTCACCAGCAAAGCACCCGCACACCATCACACCTCTTCCTCCATGCTTCATGCTCCATGCTTCACGGTGGGAACCACACATGCGGAGATCATCCGTTCACCTACTCTGCGTCTCACAAAGACACTACTAAAGGACACTAATAATAAGAAGAGACTTGCCTGGGCCAAGAAACATGAGCAATGGACATTAGACCGGTGAAAATCCGTCCTTTGGTCTGATGAGTCCAAATTTGAGTTTTTTGGATCCAACCACCGTGTCTTTGTGAGACGCAGAGTACATGTGTGGTTCCCACCGTGAAGCATGGAGGAGGAGGTGTGATTGTGTGCAGGTGCTTTGATGGTGACACTGGGATTTATTTAGAATTCAAGGCACACTTAACCAGCATGGCTACCACAGCATCCTATGTTTTTTCCGCCATTTATTTTTCACATCGTGAATTTGGCAAAAAATGTAAATGAATTGTGTGTTCAGTGTAGGCTTACCTTGACATGACGTTTTGATAGCCGTGTAATTCTCTCTCAGACAAGGTGTTTTATCAATACATTAGCCTCAATTTACTTAAAACAATTCATAATGCTAATTATTGATCAAAGTTACCTTGTCCGAGGTAGATTTGCGCGGCTATCAAAACGTCACGCCAAGGTAAGTCTACATGAAACACAGACCAGGCTATCATAACGTCACATCAGGGTAAGTCTACATGAAACACAGACCCGGTTATCAAAACATCACATCAGGGTAAGTCTACATGAAACACAGACCCGGTTATCAAAACATCACGCCAAGGTAAGTCTACATGAAACACAGACCAGGCTATCATAACGTCACATCAGGGTAAGTCTACATGAAACACAGACCCGGTTATCAAAACATCACACCAGGGTAAGTCTACATGAAACACAGACCCGGTTATCAAAACGTCACATCAGGGTAAGTCTACATGAAACACAGACCCGGTTATCAAAACATCACACCAGCGTAAGTCTACATGAAACACAGACCCGGTTATCAAAACATCACATCAGGGTAAGTCTACATGAAACACAGACCCGGTTATCAAAACCTCACACCAGGGTAAGTCTACATGAAACACAGACCAGGCTATCAAAACGTCACGCCAGTGTAAGTCTACATGAAACACAGACCTTATTTGAAGTAGTTCTAAAATCCCAGATGGAAAAATGAATGGTGAAAAAACGATTGGAACCATTTCTGTATTTTATGACTTATACTGTGGTACTCAATACTATATATTATCTAACGCTGATACACTTCTATCAGGTTGCCTGTTTCTGAGACAGTAGAACTAAAGCAGCCCTCAGGATGGCCAGACTCCACAGACAGTCAGCTTATTGTGTAACAAGGTCAAAGGATCCCAGACTCACTGTGGCCTACTACATAGTCAGTTCAGCCTTTACACAAACACAGAGACAGAGACAGAGAGAGAGAGAGACAGAGAGAGAGACAGAGAGAGAGAGAGAACATAGTCGCCATATGGATTTGATTAAGGGACTAGTGATGTCATATGTGTCAGGTACTCAGGCCCCAGGCACGGATTGAGTATTATGCAAACATGTGTCTCAGTCTGCATACTCCCACAGCACTAACAGTCTGCATACTCCCACAGCACTAACAGTCTGCATACTCCCACAGCACTAACAGTCTGCATACTCCCACAGCACTAACAGTCTGCATACTCCCACAGCACTAACAGTCTGCATACTCCCACAGCACTAACAGTCTGCATACTCCCACAGCACTAAGTCTGCATACTCCCACAGCACTAACAGTCTGCATACTCCCACAGCACTAACAGTCTGCATACTCCCACAGCACTAACAGTCTGCATACTCCCACAGCACTAACAGTCTGCATACTCCCACAGGACTAACAGTCTGCATACTCCCACAGCACTAACAGTCTGCATACTCCCACAGCACTAACAGTCTGCATACTCCCACAGCACTAACAGTCTGCATACTCCCACAGCACTAACAGTCTTTATACTCCCACAGCACTAACAGTCTGCATACTCCCACAGCACTAACAGTCTGCATACTCCCACAGCACTAACAGTCTGCATACTCCCACAGCACTAACAGTCTGCATACTCCCACAGCACTAACAGTCTGCATACTCCCACAGCACTAACAGTCTGCATACTCCCACAGGACTAACAGTCTGCATTCTCCCACAGGACTAACAGTCTGCATACTCCCACAGGTCTAACAGTCTGCATACTCCCACAGCACTAACAGGCTGCATACTCCCACAGCACTAACAGTCTGCATACTCCCACAGCACTAACAGTCTGCATACTCCCACAGCACTAACAGTCTGCATACTCCCACAGCACTAACAGTCTGCATACTCCCACAGCACTAACAGTCTGCATACTCCCACAGCACTAACAGTCTGCATACTCCCACAGCACTAAGTCTGCATACTCCCACAGCACTAACAGTCTGCATACTCCCACAGCACTAACAGTCTGCATACTCCCACAGCACTAACAGTCTGCATACTCCCACAGCACTAACAGTCTGCATACTCCCACAGGACTAACAGTCTGCATACTCCCACAGCACTAACAGTCTGCATACTCCCACAGCACTAACAGTCTGCATACTCCCACAGCACTAACAGTCTGCATACTCCCACAGCACTAACAGTCTTTATACTCCCACAGCACTAACAGTCTGCATACTCCCACAGCACTAACAGTCTGCATACTCCCACAGCACTAACAGTCTGCATACTCCCACAGCACTAACAGTCTGCATACTCCCACAGCACTAACAGTCTGCATACTCCCACAGCACTAACAGTCTGCATACTCCCACAGGACTAACAGTCTGCATTCTCCCACAGGACTAACAGTCTGCATACTCCCACAGGTCTAACAGTCTGCATACTCCCACAGCACTAATAGTCTGCATACTCCCACAGCACTAAGTCTGCATACTCCCACAGCACTAACAGTCTGCATACTCCCACAGCACTAACAGTCTGCATACTCCCACAGCACTAACAGTCTGCATACTCCCACAGCACTAACAGTCTGCATACTCCCACAGCACTAACATTCTGCATACTCCCACAGCACTAAGTCTGCATACTCCCACAGCACTAACAGTCTGCATACTCCCACAGCACTAACAGTCTGCATACTCCCACAGCACTAACAGTCTGCATACTCCCACAGCACTAATAGTCTGCATACTCCCACAGCCCTAACAGTCTGCATACTCCCACAGCACTAACAGTCTGCATACTCCCACAGCACTAACAGTCTGCATACTCCCACAGGACTAACAGTCTGCATACTCCCACAGCACTAACAGTCTGCATACTCCCACAGCACTAACAGTCTGCATACTCCCACAGCACTAACAGTCTGCATACTCCCACAGCACTAACAGTTTGCATACTCCCACAGCACTAACAGTCTGCATACTCCCACAGCACTAACAGTCTGCATACTCCCACAGCACTAACAGTCTGCATACTCCCACAGCACTAACAGTCTGCATACTCCCACAGCACTAACAGTCTTTATACTCCTACAGCACTAACAGTCTGCATACTCCCACAGCACTAACAGTCTGCATACTCCCACAGCACTAACAGTCTGCATACTCCCACAGCACTAACAGTCTGCATACTCCCACAGCACTAACAGTCTTTATACTCCTACAGCACTAACAGTCTGCATACTCCCACAGCACTCACAGGAGGGAGAGAGTCCATTTGTCATCTCGGGGCACGGTTTAATTCCCAAATGGTGGGTCATGGTGGTTCTTCCTATATGGTATAGAACTTGTGGCTTGAAACATTGGTTTTATTCACTTGGCAAGTCTCAAGAGAAAGTCCTTGAACCAATCATGTCTTACAGCGGCCTGATAAAGACGCAAGACCCTTAAAAGGCCTACATAAATGCTTTACAAATCATGTATATAGGAAAATGTCATAGAGATAAGCGTTATTCAGCACAACACACTTTGGGAGCCGTGGATACACATGTAGCTCTAAGATTGTGTGTTCATGGGAAATGTTCTCTGAAACCACACATTTTCACTCAATCTAGCTGATTCATAATACTCTACATTCCATTTCGGAGTATCAGAGGAAGACTCATGTACCAAGACATTACATAAAACAGGGATTCGTTTTTCCACTATTTATAATTTGGCAGATGCTTCACATAGAGAACATGTTTGTGTGGCCAACTTTCATGTTGAATGAAGAACATCTGGGATCGGGAGCACTCTGTCTAGGATGTGTTGGAAATGTACAGATTCAGAAATAGACAAACCCTAATTGGGCTTTCTAAATGAAGGAATGTGTTTACGTCAAGAACAAACAAATTGTTACAAAAATTCTAGAAAGATCATGACAGAGTCAAATGTAATCAGTATTTGGTTCTTCGGTCCGTTGTATAATCGGTTATCACCACAAAATGTTCTCAAGAAACTTGATTGCACCGTGTCAAATGACGTATTTGTTTCATTGTGGGTGCTGCCATTTTCAAACCACTAACAAGGAGGGAGGGGGTTGTTTGACTCCTTGCTCTCTGGCCTTCCATGGACATCTCTATTCTACATTGTCTTGGCAGTATTTCCTCATTTTCTACAGCTTGGCAACCAAACTTTGGCCGCCATTGTGAAGCTGTGACATCTGATTTAGAGGATTTTGGGACAGGAAATGTCCCAGTATTTCCTTGATTCCTCCTAACGAGGATGATTGATGTCATGTTACGTCCGTGCTGATGCTGTGAACTCCATTGTTTCAGCGAACAGCTGATGTTCTGTCCGACGACAATAGAGACATTGAACCGATACGGGAGGACAATTTACTCAATGATCTCTATTAGCAGGCTATATCCAGTATTTTGGCCCGCTGAACTTAATGCAGTTGGGTACTAGCTTAGTTTGAGTGTAGTTCGCTGCCAGCTATTTAGCGTGAATCTATAATTTTGCTTGTGTGTGGAGAGAGAAGTCTTGGTATCAAGGGAAAGATAGGCACACTGTAGAATAGACTGAGCAATGAGCCGTCTGTGATAATACAGAGGGCTGTAAATGTGAATTGTGAGATGTACTGTAAATGTGAGGATCGTTTCTAGATGAACGGTCATGTTGAAATCCCGGCAATAAAAGTCCAGACAGCACTCGATTAGCAGTCCCTAATAACAGTCTTACAGACAATCCAACATCATGGATTGGTAGTGTCATATACTGTTGTGGTATGTTTGTGTTGTTGATTGTGTGAAGTGTTGCATGTAAATGTTTGGCGTGTTTCTAATTCGGTTCGGCTCTAATAGTGTATTACAAGAATACATTCCAAACACACACAGATTTCCTTACTTAACACGGTTGTCGGTCAAGTTAATTTTGTCTTTTTTTCTTCAGTTGAATCAATGACTCTTACTGAGGAAAGCCAGAAGGAAATGTTGTAACCTAAATCGCTTGTCTCTCCTCACCCTCTGTCTCTGGAGTATAGACAGACCAGAGAGAGCAGATATTTCACACGTTACAGACGTCACTCAACACTTTTCCTCTCTGTTCTTGTTTTAAGGCCCACACCACACCTAGGTGGACAAACACACACACACACATACGCTTAAGCCCACATGCAAAGAATCTCTCTCTCTCACACACACACTCACCGCTTTGACATGGAGGCTGTACAACACACACACACACACACACACATACACACACACACACACACACACACACACACACACACACACACACACACACACACACACACACACACACACACACACACACACACACACACTGGAGTACACACCCCTTTGAGAGTCAGGGAGGCTGTACAACACAAAGTTCCATATAAGGGCATGTTGATGATGTAATGCTCCATAGGCAGGGAGCATGCAGTGAGACATATCTTATTGTTTGGTCTCCCTACTGGAATGTCCACATCACAGACCGCTGTGTGAGAGCTGAGAGACAGAGAGAGTACGGCAACATAATGCGCTTCAATCACTGAGGCTGCCACCGGACAGACCTATGGAACAGGTAGGAGGCAAGGCAACTTTAACTCAACTTAGCTGCTCTGTTGGTTCGTTATGGAGCACTGTGACTGAGTGCAAGGGGGATAAGTACAGCTTTGATGTTGACATTCAGTTGGGTTAGTGTAAAAAATTGATTTCTGACTCTGGGAAAGTTGTGTCTTTTGGGATATAATTATAGGCAATCTATTAGAAATAAATGTTTCATTCAACACGTTCATGAAAAAATGCTGAAACAATTTTGACAAATTTCAGTCGGATATTTTGGAAACTGTGATTACAATTAAACGGATGCAGAGTATAGTAACTAAATATTGTAACAATTTGTGCACAATGTCAATTCCCTAATTGTGATTTTCAAAAGTACCATTGAGGGAGGACATTGATAGAAGCTGATTCTGTGTGTGAGTTAAAGCTATGGGTGATTCAGTGGTTCACTTCCTACGTGTAGTTGAACGGGCCACTCAACACTCACACCACACTCTAATGTCTGTGAGAATCCGGGGGAAATGTGCATGGTGAAATAAAAAAGATGGTCATTGTTATTTGAACCTGCTCTCCTGTGAAAAATGAATCACTTCTGAGTGATACATTTATGAACCAACAAGTTAAGTTTGAATATAAACTCAGATATTACAATGAATTCAACAACCTGAAAAATATATTTTTTGACGAGCTATTGATTGTCTAACATACAGCATAGCCATCTAAACCCCTAAAATGTAACTATTAAAAATAAAATATTTAACTAGCACAGTCATTCAACTGAAGGCATACAAATATTGCCTATAATTTTATGAGCCCATACTGCTTACTGATTGCCCTCTGCTGGACATATGCTGGCCAGCTTGCTATGCCTCTTTCATAAAGCACTCCGGGAATAATCCTAACAAACTGACTGCTTCTGTCTATTTACACTAAAAACAGGGTTCAGGATCAAACATGAACAGATCATTGTTTTATCATGTCTTTTGTAAATTATGTGTATACTCCCGTGTGAAAGAGGCCTAGAACCATCATCTCAATGAGACTCCCTGTTAATATCAATGTCAAATCAAATCTGGTGTTTTAAGGGAAAGGGCAGGAAATTGACCTGTAACAAGGGCATTGTCTTGGACATTGACTTCTAAAACATACACACAGAATACTGGCATGTCCTGTATCATCTCAACAGCAGCACTGTTTACAGAGTCTGAGCCATAGTTTCCAGCTCTGAGGCCACTGGCAACAGCTGCTTATTTAAATGTGAGGAAAAGCCCTCTGTGGCCTTCGCCATAATGGTGGGCATGGTGACATCCGGCTGTGTGTGTGTGTTTTCCCCTCTGCATGCTGATGTTGCTCAGAAGAGGTCAGTAGGTGAATGGTTGGTTTTGGGTTAATAGCCATCTGCACCCACACCCATTTCTTAACTGCTTACCATGCAGAAGGCACCACTCTATTTTCCATGACATAGAAACTCCTTATGGGAATGTACCGTTTTAGACAGACTGACTCGATTTGGAAAATTGGCAGTGATAAAATAAATTGTTCAATCAAGTGTGGCCTTTACCGTACCTTGTAATCAACATTCCGGTAAAATCCCAAAGTTAGTCGCGCAATAGAATTAATTAATCTAGAATGGGATTTGGTTGTTTTTCAATGATTGATAAACAAAGTCGCTGTTCTCTGCAGCTGACATCTTGTATAACCAAGTTTGATGGCAAAGCCGTATAAGGATGAACTGGGAAAACTAGTACATCATTCATTGGCAACCGTTGAGAATTTCAAGTGGTAACCTTCATGCCCCTCGTATTCCCCTTTCAACCATATAGTCACAGTTGACACACTGGCAGTTCAACTTCTGCTCTCCCAAGTTGTGTTATTCGATTGTCAAGTCCCACTAGTCCAGCAGAATTCGGAGTCCATGGGAAACAGATGATTGTCCCTTAGGAGGGACACAGTATTCTCATGTCAAGCGACTAGGATCCTAGGGAATACATGTAATTCCTCTCCAGAGACATCATACAGCCTACAACGTCTTGGCTGATCTCAAGCACCTGATTAATAATACATGGAAGTTTCCCTGAATGTATCTTCTGTTTCCATAATGTATCTTCACAATGTAACCCTCAGTGTTTAAAAATGGGGAAACCAGGATGACTTGTACTAACTAGCAGAGTCTAAAGTCCAGGACCGCGGCTCACATTCTATTCTGGTTTGATTACATCACTGGGAAAACGGAGCATAACTGGGTAGCGGAGATAACTGCTAGAGTAAACAAAGATACAAATAAAGCAGTCTAGCTCTAGCTATATTCTAGCTACATTTGCAGGCCTTTATATGGCTGCCACTCCTCTGCTCTGCCCTGACGTCTCAGCAATGTTAATAGAATATCATGATTTAGATGATTTTTCAAAATGATTGTTTCTGCCAGAAAGACATGTCTTCAGATATTGTAGAACTGACTATACCACACATTCCCATTGTGAACTTTCTCAGTGGGACACTAGAGGCCTTTACAAACTCCTCCACATCTGATGCTATCCTAATGTACATCAACTTCAAGCTGATCAGCTTTGATCATCAGATCTCTGGCACAGTGGAACATGTGGAACATCGTGGGATTAACATCATAGGACATAGGACAGCCCCAGCCCTACCATGGACCTGCCTTAGCCCCAGCAATACCATGGACCTGCCTTAGCCCCAGCCCTACCATGCACCTGTCTTAGCCCCAGCCCTACCATGGACCTGCCTTAGCCCCAGCCCTACCATGGACCTGCCTTAGCCCCAGCCCTACCATGGACCTGCCTTAGCCCCAGCCCTACCATGGACCTGCCTTAGCCCCAGCCCTACCATGGACCTGCCTTAGCCCCAGCCCTACCATGGACCTGCCTTATCTCCAGTTCTACCATGGACCTGCCTTAGCCACAGACCTACCATGGACCTGCCTTAGCCCCAGCCCTACCATCGACCTGCCTTAGCCCCAGCCCTACCATCGACCTGCCTTAGCCCCAGCCCTACCATCGGCCTGCCTTAGCCCCAGGCCTACCATCGACCTGCCTTAGCCCCAGTTCTACCATGGACCTGCCTTAGCCCCAGTTCTACCATGGACCTGCCTTAGCCCCAGTTCTACCATGGACCTGCCTTAGCCCCAGTTCTACCATGGACCTGCCTTAGCCCCAGTTCTACCAGCTACCATGCTGACATCATGTTCCTCTACAGGAGACTAGGTGTAATTAGTGATCCCTGAGAGAGGCTCTCTGTTTATCCAGCCAGGCTGTAATTGCCTCTGGAAGCGGGGGGGATTCCTTTAAATATATAACCAGAGAGAGAGGAAGGCAGGGGGTAGTAGAGGAACCCCTTAATTAGGGGATTGTTCCATGCCAATGCGACATCTGTGCTAGCACGCTGGCAGCTGCACATTCAGCAGTCATAACATCCCCTCCAACGCTGCCTGGGGCGGAGGCACACTGGCCCGGTGCGATGCATGCCCTGCCAGCTACTGTGACCCCAGCTTCCCCCGTGATTCTGTTACATATGTTGTATATACAGTAGACTGTACATTTACACTGGGCATACACCTACACACATACTCACAAGTACACACTATGAATTCAATATCACTCTAGACGTTAAAATAACTGCAATGTAAGCTTAGTTGTTTCTTTAAGCAGGGTAGGTGCTTCTAACAGGTATGAAAGAGGACTGTATTCACTGGGACATTTCAAAAACAGCAGTGTGGGTGAATACAGGTTTAGTCTACAGTTTGATCGGGACTGATGGGAGTATTCTTGTCAGATAGGGGTCAGGGTAAACATTCAGCATTCTAGAAAAGTCTAGCCACCACAGCCAAAGATCAGAGTGCATTTGGACGGAACATCCTCACACAGTACAAACACTGCATTTAGTCCATTCTCTATTATTTTTCTTCTTTCAAGTAACAGTAGATAAGCAATACAGGACATCAGTAATCAGTAATGCAAATCCTAATAAGGGTAATCTAGATAGTCAATTTGTATAGGAATGACTATAAGAAGTACTATTGTGGACTTTTACTACGGCGTGTAGAGTTTCCAACCCATATGAGAGTTAACTGCTATCGGGGGACCTTAAAAGGAAAACACTGCAAGTGTATGTCAGGCTACCGACTTGGGAAAGTTAGCACAGTTATATTTATGATCTGTTAAAGTTTCCATGACATAAAATGTCAAACCCCTTCAGAAATCCATTCAGTATGGTCAGACAAATGTGACACCCATGAGTGTTTATGGTGGGTCTGCATTCCTACTAATAATAGGCCCGATGGCACTTTGGGAATAAGAATTAGACACATTTACCACTTCAGAAGCAAACAACGAATGACAATTTTCTACCAAGCTGATATACTGTATATTGTTTATGTTATATTATTGATGTTGTGTTATGTTGCTCCCTGTGTCATCCATCACATTCTCCACCCATGTGTCAGTTGTCCAATGTGTGTATCAGTGAAAAGTTCAACATTCTTTTTTATTCAAACTTTTTTTCTCTTCTTCTTGTGTTTTCCTTTCAGACTGAAGTTGCTCATTGACCAGGAAAAGGCCTATCAGGAAAGGAAAGAGGAGGAGAACAACAAGAAGGTCACCAGCCTAAAGGAAGAGCTGACCAAGCTGAAGTCGTTTGCGTTGATGGTCGTGGACGAGCAGCAGCGCCTCACAGAGCAATTGACCCAACAGACTGCTAAGGTCCAAGAACTGACCGCGAGCGCCTCCCACACCCAGGAAGAGCTGAGCTCTGCTAGTGCAAAGGTGCAAGAGGGGGAGGAGAAAGTTTTTCGCTTGGAGACAGAGCTAGGCGACCAAGCCAGTCGCTTTCACCAGGAACAGGAGACCATGACAGCCAAACTGACCAGCGAGGATGCCCAGAACCGACAGCTCAAGCAGAAACTATCCACACTCAGCCGGCAGCTGGATGAACTGGAGGAGACCAACAAGACCCTCCGGAGGGCCGAGGACGAGCTCCAGGAGCTGAGGGACAAGATCAGCCGCGGGGAATGTGGCAACTCCAGCCTCATGGATGAGGTGGAGGAGTTACGGAAAAGGGTTCTGGAGATGGAGGGGAAGGACGAGGAGTTGGTCCGAATGGAGGACCAGTGCAGGGACCTCAACAAGAAGCTGGAGAAGGAAGCCAGCCAAAGCCGTAGCCTGAAGGCTGATGTGGACAAGCTGAACCACAGGATCATGGAGCTGGAGAAACTAGAGGATGCGTTCGGCAAGAGCAAACAGGAGTGCAACGCGCTAAAGTGCAATCTGGACAAAGAGAGGACAGTGTCAAAGGTTCTGTCCAGAGAGATGGACATCCTGAAAGCGAGGGTCAAAGAACTGGAGGTTGTGGAGGGTCAGCTGGAGAAGACAGAGCTTACACTAAAGGAAGACCTCACCAAGCTGAAGACGCTGACGGTCATGCTGGTGGATGAAAGGAAGACCATGGCTGAGAAACTGAAAGCGATGGAGGACAAGGTCCATAACAGCACTGGCAAACTGCAAGCTGAGCAGGACAAAGTCACAACAGTAACAGAGAAGCTTATTGAGGAGAGCAAGAAAGCCCTAAGGTCGAATGCTAAGCTTGAGGAGAAAATGTGTGGCGCCACCAAGGACAGGGATGAACTCAAGGCCAAGCTCCAAGCCGAGGAGGAAAAGAGCAATGACCTGCAGTCCAAAGTTACCATGATGAAGAAGAGGTTGCAGTCACTGGAAGCTGCAGAGAGGGAATTCCTGAGGAACAAAGCCAAAGAGGAAAACATCAAGGCGCCCATCGCCAACCGCTCCCAACAAGAGGACTACAAAGTCAAAGACCTTACACAGGAAGTTGAGCGCCTGAGGCGAAAACTTAAAGATATGAAGGTTGTCGAAGACGACTTGTTGAAGACTGAGGATGAGTTTGAGTCAATGGAGAAGAGATACTCCAGGGAACAAGAGCGAGCAACGGCCTTGATGGAGGAGTTGGAAATATCCAGGAACGAGCTCTTAAAGTACCAACTGGCAGAGAAGCAAGAGTCCAACCAGGAGCACATCCTCTACAAGCGTCTGAAAGAGGAAGAGGCCAAGTCCAGTCATCTGACCCGAGAGGTGGCAGCCCTAAAAGAGAAGATCCATGAATATATGGGCACAGAGGAAAACATCTGTCGCATGAAAAACGACCACTCCACCTTGCAAAGAAAACTGACTCTGCAAGAGGTGAAAAATAAAGAACTGGCCAGAGAGATGGAGACCCTCAATCGGGAGCTGGAGCGATACCGTCGCTTCAGCAAAAGTCTCCGCCCAGGCATGAACGGCAGACGTTTCTCAGACTTACAGGTGTGCACCAAGGAGGTACAGACAGATCCAGCAGACCACCTTCGACCCAACTACAAGAGCATCGCCCCACTGGAGCGGGCCGTGGTGAACGGAAAACTGTACGAAGAGAGTGACTCTGAGGACGATCCAAACTACAACAATGAGCTGCCCCTCGCCCAATGTAACCCCTCCCTCTTCAACAATGTCAACAACCTCAACAACAACATCAGGAGAGTCCCCTTTCTCAAAACCAAAGAAAGCCACAACCCAGTCAATGGGAAAGTGCAGGTTCCCAGACAGAATGGCAACCATGTGCAGCAAGGAGACGTGTTTCTGACACACAGCCCCGGGCAACCACTGCACATCAAGGTAACCCCAGACCACGGGCATAACATGGCCATGCTAGAAATCACCAGCCCCACCGCAGAAAACACCCAGTCATACACAAGCACTGCAGTCATCCCCACAAGCGGAGGTCCACCCAAACAAAGAATCACCATAATTCAGAACGCATCCATCTCCCCGACTACCAGAAACAAAGGTCAAAGGTCCCCCTCGTCAGATGGTTCCCCCTGCACTCCTGATCGAGCCATATCTCCCTTCACCATGGCCACCTACTCTAGAGCGATGACCCCAGACTCCTCTGGGTCGGTCACTCCAGACAGGGCTATGTCACCCATCCAGATCGTGTCGGTCACAACAGGCACTCCTGACCGGTCCCTGTCCACGGAGCCAGTAGAGGTCATGGGAGGTCATGCAGTCTTCAGGGTGACACCAGAGAGGCAGAGCAGATGGCAGGTTCAGAGGTCCAACAGCTCCGGCCCCAACGTCATCACCACAGAGGACAACAAAATCCACATTCACTTAGGGAGCCCCTTTATTCAGAGCTTAAACACTACACCCCAGCCTGTGAGCCCATGCTACTCACCTGGGCAGGAGCAGAGAACTCCTGTGTTATCCAATGGTACCCCTGTCAAAGGCAACAGCAAAATCACAAGTAGCATCACTATAAAGCCAACATCCACCCCAAACAAAAGGCCTTCACAAATTACAGTAAGTAATGCCTATGATTGACTGATTCCCCATCCCAAGAGACCTCACCCCATTAGTAAACCCTAGTTTGTCCACCACCCATTACCACCACCTATCCCAACCCAACCTCCTCAATCCCTAGTCATCCGATCTTGATCCATCCACCTCCATTTTTCTGTATGAAGAGAGGCCGACCTAACTACTTCTCTGTTTGTGTTTGGGGTTTGTTTGTTTGGTTCTGTTTGGAAAGATGTTTGCATGCATGAATTGTCCTTCAAATACAAAACAAAACAATAACCCTTTGAAGGCACTTGTAGTAAGAAACTTGTACTGAGCACCGGGGTAACTTTACTGTATATGCTATTTGGTAAATATACCATGTACTAAGACTATTCACTGATGGACCGTTTCAATTGTGTTTAAACTTCATATTACACAACTTGCATTTTGTTTAAGCTGATTTATTTTCTAAATATTAAAGTGTGCAAAGTTATGTTTTAGTTTGTCATCCATGCTTGCATATTTCATTTACTCATTCAGAAGTGGTAAACACTGCATGCGGAATGATGAAAATGAGGAATATATTTCAAGGTTAAAATATATATTTAAATGTTTTTTATTTATGCATGTTTTCTAGCTTCTAGTTTTTATATTGTATTTGTTCATTGTGATCTAATTTTCACTGCTCAAGTGCTACCTTAACCATTTGAAATAGTATTCAATCAATACAACCTCTGATAGAAGTCCATTGTCCTTCAACCATCAAGACACACACATACAATGAATAGGACATTTTAGAGCCACTTAATTGATGTTTTTTACTAGCAGGACTCTCAGAAGAACTCTTGTGTGAACATCCAGAATTTATTAGAAAACGGAAAAAAAGGCCAGGGAATTCTGACATGTGTTTTCTTGGCTGAGTTAAATTCATAGGCTGGTGATGTCATAGTTTCTCCTTCTATCCCAAACACAAAAACCCAGTTACCAAGAGCAAAGACTAGCATGAGTGAATTTGAAGTTCCTCTTTAATGATACCATGGAAAGTACATGTGAGTCAGCTTGGACGAACAAGAGATGCTTTAACTATTGAGGGTCTTCTCCAAGGGGATGTTCCTTTGCTGCAACTCTCTGCATCAATTTGAATCAATATTCTTTACGTTCATCATAGTGTTGTATGATTCTTTTGCAAATACATACAGTTGTTTTAAAGGCAAATGATCATGCAACCTACACAACAATGCAAATAGATTGCAGTATAGGAATGAAGAAAAACCACACTCATCACTCAAAGCACTGGCTTATCATGAAGAGACTTCTGAGTGACATTGGTAATATAAAGCTCACCTGAATGAAGCATAAATGTGTCAGATCCATTCACGCATGTGAAAATGCACACCCAATCCAAATACCCTCTGAGTCAGTATCACTATAAAGAGGTGTCTATATCAAGCTTTAAATCGATTCAGGCTGGGAGCATTGACGTTTGGAAACAGGATCCCAATCTCTCAATGCCCAAGAATAATTTGCAGGCTAAACAAGATGCTATTCATTCAAGGGATCAGAGCAGCTGTGTCCTTAAATATCCTCCATGTCATTATCTATCTGATCGTATTTATTCACATCTAGTGAGGTCATTGTTTGAGCCAGGCAGATCATATGTTCTGATGTAAAAATAACATCACAGTCCATATCGAATGAGAGCAAAGTGCAAGTAGTGTGGATGATGGCTTCATAGTCTGACACACCCTTTCCTTTTTTATATCTCACTTGACGCATGACCTTTGGCATGTCAGCTAAATCTAAGGTCTATGTAAGCTATACAATCACACAGCACCATCATCCACTGTGCTGTTTTTCAAAGCAGAAAGTACAGTAGCCAATCAGAGGCGAGACTAATCCCCAGTGTACATCACAGGCTAACCTAATGCAGCAGGCGTAAAAAGACGCCTGAGCGGAGTTCCCACATCCGTTATTCAGGGGAAACATAAGTTAGGTTGAAAATATTGTATCCCTGAAAACCGGATGTAAGTGGTTTCTGGCGACCCTGCATAGGCTAATCCCAGGCTAGTTTAGGAGTTGATGGGATTCACGTGTAGTTTACAATAACGGTCATCATCACAATGGTATCCTAACACCTTGACCGATAGGCCCAATGAACAAGGAGAGGCAAATAAACGGACAGGGCAGGGCCCATTTCAAACAAAGGCCTCATATTGTGAATGAAAGAGCATCCTGAGACCCAGCAGTGTGCTGTGAAATAGTGTCTCGCACCACAATCCAAGCACCAAACAAATCCTGTGTTTTGTTGCCATGGAGACAACCGTGCATCTTTGCCAGAATTGCAGAACGCAGGCCGGCCTAGTGAACTGCAGGCTGGTCTGTCCGTGGCAGAGGAAGTGCTTACTCTAGTACTCCTGTTGCATGCCTCCAAAGGGAGGAGGCTTATAATTAAAGGTCATTCTGTGTAAAATCAACATGCCCCCCTGACATGACCCACACAGATTTGCTGGTCCATTAACCTCATTTTCAAAACACATTTCAAATTTATGTCCTGCATGGATTTAAGGACATGGTTCATTGCACGTTTCAGAATTAATTTTCTAAACCATAAAACCCTTATACACACTCACTTACAGTTGGTCTTTAACAGCATTTAACCACTCACTCCTTGGACTGGATAGATTCACTCAATAGCTTTCGGCATGAAACTGGAGTGTCTCACAAGAGCTCTCTCTCAGAGAAAGAAAGAGTGATGAAATAAGCTGCAACGTTTAAACCTACAGTATAATAACCTATATTGCGCAACAGGTCTGGGAGAATGCCTTAATGTGCATGATGAACCACCTCCCCAATGACACCCTATTCCCTATATAGCACAATACTTTTGACCAGGGCCCATAGGAATAGGGTGCCATTTGGGCCGCATTCATCATCATCTATTCCCCTTCTTGTCTTTCTTTGCTCTAAGCGCTCTCATCATCATCTCTCTAGTCTCACATGCAGTTACATTAAAGCCAGAGGAGAAAGAGAGAGAGAGGTTTAAACTGAGCAGAGAGAGAGAGGTTTAAACTGAGCAGAGAGAGAGGAGGGTTTAAACTGAGCAGAGAGAAAGAGAACGAGAGAGAGGTAGAGAGGGATTTAAACTAAGTAGAGAGAGAGAGTGGGGTTTAAACTGAGCAGAGAGAGAGAGAGGTTTAAACTGAGCAGAGAGAGAGAGAGGTAGAGAGGGATTTAAACTGAGTAGAAAGAGAGAGTAGGGCTTAAACTGAGCCGAGAGAGTGGTATTTAAACTGAGCAGAGAGAGAGTGGGGTTTAAATTGAGCAGAGAGAGGTATAAACTGAGCAGAGAGAGAGAGAGGTTTAAACTGAGCAGAGAGAGAGAGGGGTTTAAACTGAGCAGAGAGAGAGAGAGCGGGGGTTAAAATGCGCAGAGAGAGAGAGGAGTTTAAACTGGGCAATAACTGGGGTTTAAACTGAGCAAAGATAGAGAGGGGGGGTTTAGACTGAGCAGAGAGGGGTTTAGGCTGAGCAGAGAGCAGAGGGGGGTTTAAACTAAACACAGAGCGATGACAAACATGAAGAGCTCCTACGGTGACATCAACTTCTGGCAGAGCTGAGACGGAGCGCTAGGAGCATTAGATGACAGTTTAAGCTGATTGTGCAGTAAACAATGCAGTGATGCAAACCCCATGGGAGACATTTCCTGTGACTGTTTTGGCAGTTGGTGCTAAAACATGATCCAATACCTGTCTCCAAACATTTTCCCTTCCCACTCTCTCTTATAAGCCTTATTTGGGAGCAAAACAATTACTTGTGTGTGAATAGCTCTATAAACTCCAAAGACAGTTTCAGAAAGGGAATCGTGGATTTCTTTAGTTCCATTCTTTACAGCGGTCGGATGTGTTGAAAAAATGGTCAAAGCTTTACTTAAAGAGTAATGTTTTATTAGTCTACTTGTTATACTGCACGCATACATGAGCCTGTACATGTCTTAATAAGCATGTAATGAATTATTTTGTGATGTGGTTTCTCAAAAATTGCTAGGTATTTGCTACTGTATGCCAAAAAACATGATTTGGCACCATCTTGTGGTCAGTTTGATAAACAACCTACAGTTATATATCGTAAGGATACTGATCCCTTTTTTCTCTCCATCTATTCTCAGATCCCCTTGGAAGCATTCCGACGCCCAGGCCCAACCAGGATCCCCAAACCTAAAGCCTACAGTACAAAAGGAACAAACAGTGTGGTCAATCCAGGGCAGAGCAATAAAGGACAGCCCCAGACAGCGCTCTCCTCAGAGAAGGCACTGCAGGGTACTCAGAGTGCAGCCAACAACCTAAATATGGTCCATGGCCCCACTAGAATATAACGTCACACCCTTGGATGTATCATCACATTATGATCTCAATTATAATGTATTCCTGTTGCTACAAAGACTTCTGCTTTTGTGTGCCTCGGTATTGATAATGAAAACACCAAAATAGGAAGATTAGTAGGCCTAGGTTAACTAGCATATGTGTTTCACAAAGAAAAATTCACTGATCTTTCTGTGTAAGCAGCAGAGGCGCAACTTTTACTGGGGATGGGGGGGACATGTCCCCAGTTTTATAATTGGGATGTGATACAAAACGAGGCAACGGTGTACTTTAGGACCATGCGGACGCCTCGGAGTGGTTGGGTAGGAAAAATAAAATAAAAATATATATATTATGTCCCCCCACCTCTAAAACCAAAGTTGCACCCCTGGTGAGCAGTAATTGCAGTAATTGATCAATTATGATATATATATATATACATATATATGTATTTATATACAGGCTACTGTTATTGCTAATACCATTAAAATATGAATGTGTATTATTCCCTTGAAACATGAACTGTATTTCTATTCTAATGTGGGAGACCTATCTAATTTACATCCACTACGTAATTAGTCTAATTCTATGAGTGGCAAAAAAAGGAACGTTATTAACAGTTTCAATAATGTACGTGTGTATTATTGGTATTTTATGTTGAATGCTACCTCCTCAGCGATGATCTCTAAAATGTAATGATCAGCCTATTATTTGGTTATCAATAAATATTGTTTTTATACCTACATATACATATACACATTTACATTTTATTTTAAATATAAGAAACCCAGCTTGCTCTGCCTGAAATATGGAACATAAAAAAAAAATATCCCAATCTGGTGGGAATATGAATTGTGCAAGCTAATAATAGTTTTTTTTAAATGGGTAATTCTCACAGTATTCCATCACAGAATTTCACCACTGTGTAAATGCAGGCCTAGCTGTATATCAGAGGCTCTCGTCATGGTTCAACTCAAAATGACATCCTCCAATTGCAAAGCACACACCTGTTTCGACGATGACCAATCATGTTGATGGGTCAGTCAGGTGATCAGAAAACCACACCTCCGTGGTTCATTCTTGGCGGGAGATGCAGATTATCTGTGAAGTTTTCTTAGCAGTAGCCTCCAACCTGTTATATGAGGTACTCCAAATTCATGCCCGGGTGAGACAGATGGGTATCCAGATAGGTTTCGATTTGGTCCCAGCCCATGTGGTGGTGGAAGGGAATGAGGAAGTAGATGTGTTGTCTAAACAGGCCCTTAGGAGAGAGGAGGTGGATGTGGAGATGCCGATTAGCAAGGAAGAGGCTTAAGGGAGTAATAAGGACAGTCGTGGTGCAGAGATGGCAGGAGCAGTGGAACAGCAACACTAATGGCAGGCATCTTTTCCAAGTACAGAGGAAAGTTGCGGAGGGGAGGACGGCAGGAAGAGAGAAGGACATCTTTACAAGGCTATGGGTGGGACACTGCAGGTTGAATAAGACATTAAATGTGATAGGAAAGCGTCCAACAGGAAGGGGTTCTCACTATAGGTAGTACAGCTAAGACCAGACTTTTTCGTAGCAGGTTAGGACAATTTACGCAGCAGGTTAGGATAATTAACGTGGCAAGTTAGAAGACTTAGATTAAGGTTAGGAAAAGGGTTAGGTTTAGCTCAAATGCTCTGCTAACATGCTACAAAAAAGTAACTTCCGGTCAGAGCTGAACTCCATCTAGTCAGCAACCACAGGAAGGTGGGATTACTGCCAGGAAACAGAGATAGTGGAGCATGCACTGATAGTGTGGGCAGTATGAGAGGGAACTAGAGATCCAGTATGAGGGAGAAGGGGGTAGAGGAATTGAGTTTAAAGAGCATACTGAGTAGAGCATCATTAGATACATCAAATTGTATTTGTTACATGCTCCGAATACAACAGGTGTAGACCTTACAGTGAAATGCTTACTTACAAGCCCTTAACCAACAATGCAGTTTTAAGAAAGAAATATAGAAATATAACAAATAATTAAGGAGCAACAATAAAATAACAGTAGCAAGGCTATATACAATCGGTTCTGGTACAGAGTCAATGTGCGGGGGCACCAGTTAGTCGAGGTAATTGAGGTAATATGTACATGTAGATAGAGGTAAAGTGACTATGCATAGATAATAAACAGAGTAGCAACAGCGTAAAAATGGGGGGTGGGGGGGACAATGCAAATAGTCCGGGTAGCCATTTGATTAGCTGTTCAAGAGTCTTATGGCTTGGGGGTAGAAGCTGTTAAGAAGCCTTTTAGACCTAGACTTGGCGCTCCGGTACCGCTTGCCGTGCGGTAGCAAAGAGATCATTATATGACTAGGGTGGCTGGAGTGCTTGGCAATTTTTAAGGCCTTCCTCTGACACCGCCTGGTATAGAGGTCCTGGATGGCAGGAAGCTTGGCCCCAGTGATGTACTGGGCCGTATGCACTACCCTCTGTAGTGCCTTGCGGTCGGAGGCCGAGCAGTTGCCATACCAGGCAGTGATGCAACCAGTCAGGATGCTATCGATGGTGCAGCTGTAGAACTTTTTGAGGATCTGAGGACCCATGCCAAATCTTTTCAGTCTCCCAAGGGGGCAGAGGCGTTGTCGTGCCCTCTTCACGACTGTCTTAGTGTGTTTGGACTATGATTGTCCGGACCTCTGGCAGTCTCTATGGGGGTGCCACAGGGTTCAATTCTCGGGCTGACTCTCTTCTCTGTGTACATCAATGATGTCGCTCTTGCTGCTGGTGGTTCTTTGATCCACCTCTACACAGACGACACCATTCTGTATACTTCTGGCCCTTCTTTGGACACTGTGTTAACGAACCTCCAGACGAGCTTCAATACCATACAACTCTCCTTCCGTGGCCTCCAACTGCTCTTAAATGCAAGTAAAACTAAATGTATGCTCTTCAACCGATCGCTGCCCGCACCTGCCCGCACGTCCAGCATCACTACTCTGGATGGTTCTGACTTAGAATATGTGGACAGCTACAAATACATAGGTGTCTGGTTAGACTGTAAACTCTCATTCCAGACTCACATTAAGCATCTCCAATCCAAAATTAAATCTAGAATCAGCTTCCTATTTTGAAACAAAGCCTCCTTCACTCATGCTGCCAAACATACCCTCGTAAAACTGACTCTCCTACCGATCCTCGACTTCGGAGATGTCATTTACAAAATAGCCTCCAACACTCTACTGAACAAATTGGATGCAGTCTATCACAGGGCCATCCATTTTGTCACCAAAGCCCCATATACTATCCACCACTGCGACCTGTACGCTCTCGTTGGCTGGCCCTCGCTTCATACTCGTCGCCAAACCCACTGGCTCCAGGTCATCTACAAGTCTTTGCTACGTAAAGCCCCACCTTATCTCAGCTCACTGGTCACCATAGCAGCAACCAACCGTAGCACGCGCTCCAGCAGGTATATTTCCCTGGTTACCCCCAAAGCCAATTCCTCCTTTGGCTGCCTTTCCTTCCAGTTGTCTGCTGCCAATGACTGTAACGAACTGCAAAAATCACTGAACCTGGAGACTCATATCTCCCTCACTAACTTTAAGCACCAGCTGTCAGAGCAGCTCACAGATCACTACACCTATACATAGCCCATCTGTAAATAGCCCATCCAACTACCTCATCCCCATACTGTATTTATTTTGCTCCTTTGCACCCCAGTATCTCTACTTGCACATTCATCTTCTGCACATCTATCACTCCAGTGTTTAACTGCTATATTGTAATTACTTCGCCACTATGGCCTATTTATTGCCTTACCTCCCTTATCTTACCTCATTTGCACACACTGTATATAGACTTTTTCTACTGTGTTACTGACTGTATGTTTGTTTATTCCATGTGTAACTCTGTGTTGTTGTATGTGTCAAACTGCTTTGCTTTATCTTGGCCAGGTCACAGTTGTAAATGAGAACTAGTTCTCAACTAGCCTACCTGGTTAAATAAAGGTGAAATAAAAAATAATAATAGTTTGTTCGTGATGTGGACACCAAGGAACTTGAAGCTCTCAACCTGGGGGGGGGGGGGGGGGGGGGGGGGTGCTCGGTCCTTCTTTTTCTGTAGTCCACAATCATCTCCTTTGTCTTGATCACGTTGAGGGAGAGGTTGTTAGGAGGTCTCTGACCTCCTTCCTGTCTCATCGTTGTCGGTGATCAGGCCTACCACTGTTGTGTCGTCGGCAAACTTAATGAAGGTGTTGGAGTCGTGCTTGGCCATGCAGTCATGGGTGAATGGGGAGTACAGGAGGGGACTGAGCATACACCCATGAGGGGCCCCTGTGTTGAGGATCAGCGTGGCAGATATAGTCTCAAATATTTTGTTATCTTTTTTGAGAGAAAAGGGGCTGGCAGGTAGGATTTAGTTCCTCCCTCTCTGGCCCACAGGCCCCTTACAAATAAAGATTTCAGTTTTGAAACTGCAGTAAAAGTGCAGTAACTGCAGTCGACTGTGGTATTTTGGACGCAGTAATTGCAGAATAAATGCAGTGTCCCCTGCAAAATTACTGCAGTATAAAAACATTGTTGTTTTGGACCCAGTATTTGCTGCATACTGCCGTTATACTGCACTCTAATTAAGCAATAAGGCATGGGGGGGGGGGGGTGTGGTATATGGCCAATATACCATGGCTAAGTGCTGTTCTTTCGCACTACGCAACGTGGAGTGCCTAGACACAGCCCTTAGCCGTGGTATATTGCAGAGGTGGGACCAAGTCATTATTTTACAAGTCACAAGTATGTCTCAAGTCTTAGCACTCAAGTCCCAAGTCAAGACAGGCAAGTCCGAGTCAAGTCTCAAGTCAAGACCGACAAGTCTCAAGTCCTAAACTTTGAGTTTCGAGTCCTAAACAAGATATAATGTGCTCTTCACCAAATGTAAAACCATTTCATATTTTTAATAAGAGTAATAGTTAGTATATGACATTTACACAAATCTTGAATGCTTTAAAAATATACAGTGGGGAGAACAAGTATTTGATACACTGCCGATTTTGCAGGTTTTCCTACTTACAAAGCATGTAGAGTTCTGTAATTTTTATCATAGGTACACTTCAACTGTGAGAGACGGAATCTAAAACAAAAATCCAGAAAATCACATTGTATGAGTTTTAAGTAATTCATTTGCATTTTATTGCATGACATAAGTATTTGATACATCAGAAAAGCAGAACTTAATATTTGGTATATATATTTGTATATATTTATTACTTTCCAAATATACTTTATATTTCCATGGAAATGCATGTGTAGTCATGAGAAAGACCCCCCCCCCCCCCTCCCCCCGTAGGGATCGACTATCGAGGATCGCTATGGGGCGCAGTCAGGTGATGTAGGCTTGTACACAATCGCCCAACCTTAACACACACACACCCTCTCTGTGTGTGGTTACAGTAGGCTAACGTATGTCAATGGTTTTAGGAACAGCAGTAACATCAGGCAGGCTTTAGGCTACCAACTGCCTGGCCAGTTTAGCTCAATCTTGGGTGCAATGATCACGTTCCCGCACTGACTGACTGTGTGGAGGCTCATTGATTTAACGTTACGTTAGCCTACATGCTACACTAGCAAAGTTATACACTGCTCAAAAAAATAAAGGGAACACTTAAACAACACAATGTAACTCCAAGTCAATCACACTTCTGTGAAATCAAACTGTCCACTTAGGAAGCAACACTGATTGACAATAAATTTCACATGCTGTTGTGCAAATGGAATAGACAAAAGGTGGAAATTATAGGCAATTAGCAAGACACCCCCAATAAAGGAGTGATTCTGCAGGTGGTGACCACAGACCACTTCTCAGTTCCTATGCTTCCTGGCTGATGTTTTGGTCACTTTTGAATGCTGGCGGTGCTCTCACTCTAGTGGTAGCATGAGACGAAGTCTACAACCCACACAAGTGGCTCAGGTAGTGCAGCTCATCCAGGATGGCACATCAATGCGAGCTGTGGCAAGAAGGTTTGCTCTGTCTGTCAGCGTAGTGTTCAGAGCATGGAGGCGCTACCAGGAGACAGGCCAGTACATCAGGAGACGTGGAGGAGGCCGTAGGAGGGCAACAACCCAGCAGCAGGACCGCTACCCCCGCCTTTGTGCAAGGAGGAGCACTACCAGAGCCCTGCAAAATGACCTCCGACAGGCCACAAATGTGCATGTGTCAGCATATGGTCTCACAAGGTCTCTGAGGATCTCATCTCGGTACCTAATGGCAGTCAGGCTACCTAACTAACTATCACTAACCCCCGAGGTGCCATATTGCTATTATAAACTGGATACAAACTTAATTAGAGCAGTAGAAATACATGTTTATTCATAAACGTGTTATACAGTCTGATATACCACTGCTGTCAGCCAATCAGCATTCAGGGCTCGAACCACCCAGTTTATACTGCACTCTTACTGCAATCTTTTTTCGTAAGAGGCCAGTACAGTAGGTGGCGGTAATGCTTCATAACGTTGGATGCCAACCTCTGATAAACCCCACAGAAGAAGATTTTTAAAATTCATAGTAATGACTATTACCGTAATACATTTGTTGTCATTTGTTTGCTACTTGGCAGCTGCATGTTATTAAAAGAAAGTGAATCAATGGTCGCCCACAACAGAACTGGTCAAATGTTTGCAAGGTCTGTCTTTTTGCTATAAAGTAGCTGGCCCAGCCAAAAATGTCAGGTGTGTCAGACTTCAACCACTTCACAAATGGTTAGGTAAGTTCTATTTCACAACAGTACATCTGTCGGCCTACTGTATTTTAGCAGTTATTTTGGGGGTTATTTTAACACAGCGCAATTCAAGATCCTATTCTCCAATAAAAATGCACGCGCCTGTTTCGACATTTGACCAATCAGGTTGATGGGTAATGAAACCACGCCCGCGCGCTAATAACTTGCGGCAGTATAGTGTCATACATTCGCGGGAGAAGAGCTTTGCAAAGTTTTGTCAGCAACTATTTAATTTTATGGAATTTATTTGAGGTACTTGGCAGGCGGTAGCTGCGTGTTATTAGTACAATCTTTACAGTTTGTTGGCTGCGCACTACTAGACAGCTTCCTAGCTAGCAAGACAGCTAACAACATAACTGGCAAACTTTTTGCAAGAGGTCTGTCGTTTTGATCCAAAGCCTCTAATATGGCAATCATGTGTCAGTCAAGACGTGCCCTGATGGAAATCCCAGCTCCACAGCCGAAAATTGCAGGTACGTCTGACTTCAACAACTTCATAAAGTAGGTAACGTTAGCTTGCTAGCCAGCTAAATTTCCCTCCACTGCGGCATCATAACTGCTTTCCTTGGTAAACTAAGCGCGCGCAAGGAACAAATGTGTCTAAGTAACGGCTACCTTATTTTCTAAATATGTTAAATCATAACAATAAAGTCAGCCTGTAAGATCCAATAAAACAGAGTCTGAACAAACAAATTGTGTCAATTTGCTAATAATGGAAATAAGTCAATGTTAACTTGTGGGGGCAACTAGCTAGTTAGCCAGCTTTGAGTTAGCAATTGCATTGACACAACATGGTGCCTATTGTTAGCCTTTGCTAACAACTTTACCTAGTTTTAACTAGCTAACGAGCTGATTTTGGACATTTAGCTAAGTAATAAAGATTGTGGGTGAGCTGTTTGTAGCTATTAATTCAGCAAAACATTGCATCTGCCTTGCTATCTAGTACAACTAGAAGAATCTTGTAACTGGGTTAACAATGATCCTGTAACGTTAGTAGTCACAAATGCACTCTAAAGTTATGCCAAATGTTTTTGCAGCTCGAATGAGAAGGTCCTACCTGGAGGTTCTAAGTTCACGCATACCTCCATTCTCAACCACCTCTAGAGGCAGAAACCTGACCAGTAACTCAAAACGTGGGCATTCATGTTAGTAAGCAAATTAAATGGATCATGTCATTCAGTTTCTAGTCTTATATTAGTTGGCCTGTGACCAATACAGTGGTGTATGTTTTGCAGTGGACCCAGCCATATACCGAACAGGGAGTAGTCGGAGTGAGGCCCAAAGTGAGAGAATGGAAGACAACCAGACACCCCTGTCCAACCAGCAGCTTGTGCAGCTCATCAGATCTTTCATCCTAGTAGAACAGGGGCAGAGGCAGGAGCCCAGAGCCCTCACTACAGACCTGAAGCTGTTACAGGAGGACTTGCACCTTAAGAAGACCAATGTCTACAGATCTATACCCTACTCACGCCTGGGGTCCAACAGAGATGCACACTGTTACAGAAAGGCATATCCACACCTAGTGGTGTTTAAAGTGAGTATCAACATTTTTGTTTAATGCTTTTTATGTTGCCCTTATGTGAATGTAACTCAGGTAATTGACCTGAAGTTGAATCTCCTTGCTGTAAATAATATACGTCTTTTAAGATTTACACTCTAAATTTATTCAAGCTGATTGTGTGTGGCTTAAGTGCTTCTAAGATGGTTTAATAGCTAGACATTCTGGGTTGTCATGGTGATTGGTACTACGCTGCATCACCTGCTATTTGAACGAACCTTGTCTTTTTCCTCCCAGGTTTCCTGCCAGGAGTGGGGTCAACTGCTGCTGCAGAACGAGGAGTGGGAGTCTGCTCTAGAGCACGCCCTAGTGGCGTGGAGGTACACCAGCGAGCTGCCACAGTGGGACACCAGCAGCCACAACTTAGTGAGGGAACAGTGTTACAGCATGCTGGCAGCACACTGCATCACAGCTCTACAGCACTACTGCCCAGACCCCAGCAAAGCCATAGAGCTGCACAGGAGGTAAGACTCCAACTTTCTTTGAAACCTTTTCACAGGTCATGCTTGAATTGTTAACACTGTATTGGGTTTAAACTGTGTTTCCGTTGATTGAGAATTGGCAGCGTTTGGATGGTAAAAATGCATAAAACCAGATAAATGAAAACACGTGGAAAAATAAATATGCTCTATAAAATCACTTTGGCTATGCATGGAGGTTGGTTCTGGTTGTTAAAAAAAAAAAAACGTATCTCTCTAGTCTGTCAACTCTGCCTGTTAGTCTTGACCTCTTGCTATAGCAAACTTGCAACACTGTATTACCTGATACTGGCTCACAAAGTGAGTCTGACAGACGAGGCTCAACGTTCCACAGTGCGACCATTTTACTACCATATGCCCCGAAATATTCTGCCGTGCGGCCTGGAATTCTAATTTAGGAGCACCAGTGTGCCTAGAAACATTATGGATTATAGCTTTATTACCTCGTGTAAATAAGTTGTGTAAAAACACACATACCGGACAAATGGATTATGGTCATTGTAGTTAAGTACCATGTTTTCTGCGCTGAACTATGTAGAACATTGGCCTGTTGGAAATTACAACCTCCTACTACATCGCGCAGCCTGTGCTTGATCTGATTTTTCTCTAGAGAAACTGCACATTGGCATCACTGTCTGGCAAATTGAAATATGTTTGGACATTTGACCGGCACAACTTTTTCCTAATGGAAACACCAGGAGTGAAAGACACCTACAGTGGCAAGAAAAAGTATGTGAACCCTTTGGAAATACCTGGATTTCTGCATAAATTGGTCATAAAACTTGATCTTCATCTCAGTCACAACAATAGACACTCTGCTTAGAATAATCACACACACACAATTATGTTTTCATGTCTGTATTGAACACACTGTGTAAACATTCATAGTGCAGGGTGGGAAAAGTATGTGAAACCTTGAATTTAATAACTGGTTGACTCTTTGGCAGCAATAACCTCAACCAAATGTTTTCTGTAGTTGCGGATCAGACCTGCACAATGGTCAGGAGGAATTATGGTCCATTCCTCTTTACAAAACTGTTTCAGTTCAGCAATATTCTTGGGATGTGTGGTGTGAACTGCTCTCTTGAGGTCATGCTCCACATCTCAATCAGGTTGAGGTGAGGACTCTGACTGGGCCACTCCAGAAGGTGTATTTTCTTCTGTTGGAGCCATTCTGTTGTTGATTTGTTTTGGTTCGTTGTCCTGTTGCATCACCCAACTTCTGTTGAGCTTCAATTGGTGGACAGATAGCCTAACATTCTCCTGCAAAATGTCTTGGGGAAAAATGTCTTCGATAATAGCAAGCTGTCCAGTCCCTGAGGCAGCTAGGCAGCCCCAAACCATGGCGCTCCCTCCACCATACTTTACAGTTGGGATGAGGTTTTGATGTTGGTGTGCTGTGCCTTTTTTTCCCTCCACACATAGTGTTGTGTGTTCCTTCCAAACAACTCAACTGTAGTTTCATCTGTCCACAGAATATTTTGCCCGTAGCGCTGTGGAACATCCAGGTGCACTTTTGCAAACTTCAGACGTGCAGCAATTTTTTTTTTGGACAGCGGTGGCTTCTTCTGTGGTGTCCTCCCGTGAACACCATTCTTGTTTTACATATTGTAGACTCATCAACAGATGAGATATTAGCATGTTCCAGAGATTTCTATAAGTCTTTAGCTGATTCTTCTTAATATGGCTGCAATCCCGTCACCGGGATGATATGACAACAGCCAGTGACAGTGCAGGGCGCCAAATTAAAAAATTAAAAAAAGAAATCTCATATTTAAAATTCCTCAGACATTCATGTCTTATATCATTTTAAAGGTAATCTTGTTGTTAATCCCACCAAAGTGTCCGATTTTCAAATGGGCTTTTCAGTGAAAGCAATACAAACGATTATGTCAGGTCACCACAATAAGCACAGCCATTTTTCCAGCGAAAGATAGCTTTCACAAAAAACAGAAATAGTGAGAAAATTAATCACTAACCTTTGATTATCTTCATCAGATGACACTCATAGGACTTCATGTTACACAATAAATGCATGTTTTGTTTGATAAAGTTAATTTTTATATAAAAAAATCTGAGTTTACATTGGCGCGTTAGATTCACTAGTTGCAAAAACATCAAGTGATTTTGCATAGCCACATCGTTTCAACAGAAATACTCATCAAATGTAGATGATAATACAAGTTATACACATGGAATTATAGATATACCTCTCCTTAATGCAACCGCTGTGTCAGATTTCAAAAAACTTTACGGAAAAATAAACCATGCAATAATCTGAGACGGAGCTCAGAACAATAGCCAAATTAGCCACCATGTTGGACTCCAGAAACCAGAAAATACATGATAAATGTTTCCTTACCTTTTGATGAACTTCACCAGAATGCAGTCCTAGGAATCCCAGATCCACAATAAATGCTTGATTTGTTCGATAATGTCTGTTATTTATTTATGTCCAATTAGCTACTTTCGAATTGTTTACCAAATGCGCTAACCAAAGTCTCAAAGTGCGTCCACTATAACGTGACGAAATGTCCAAAAGTTCCGTTACAGTCAGTAGAAACATGTCAAACGATGTACTGAATCAATCTTTAGAATGTTGTTAACATACATCTTGAATAACGTTCCAACTGGAGAATTGCATCGACTTCAATTGACCGATGGAACGGAGCTCACTCTCTCGTGAACGCGTCAGTTCAATGCGTGGGCACCTCATGGAAGTGATTACTCATTCCTGTCTCCTTCGGTCCCCCTTCACATTAGAGTCATCAGACTAAGTTCTGTTGACATCTAGGGGAAGCTGTAGGAAGTGAAAACCCATCCATATCTCTGTATTTTCAAATCTGGCACCCCCAGAAAATATCCAAACAGGAAGTGGAACTTCTCAGGTTTTTGCCTGCCATATGAGTTCTGTTATACTCAGACATAATTCAAACAGTTTTAGAAACTTCAGAGTGTTTTCTATCCAATACTAATAATAATATGCATATATTAGCAACTATGACATAGGAGCAGGCTGTTTACTCTGGGCACCTCTGTGCACCTTTCATCCAAGCTACTCAATACTGCCCCTTCAGCCATAAGAAGTTAATCTCATTGAGCATTCTGCGCTCTGCTCTTGCAGTCATAATTGCAGGACGGCCACTCCTAGGGAGAGTAGCAACAGTGCTCCACTTTCTTTATTGATAGACAATTTGTGTTCTCGTGGACCGATGAACATCAAGGCTTTTAGAGATACTTTTGTAACCCTTTCCAGCTTTATGCAAGTCAACAATCCTTAATCTTAGGTCTTCTGATATCTTAGGTCTTCTGATATCTCTTTTGTTTGAGGCATGGTTCACATCAGGCAATGATTCTTGTGAATAGCAAACTCAAATTGTGTGTGTTTTTATAGGGCAAGGCAGCTCTAACCAACATCTCCAATCGTCTCATTGATCGGACTCTAGGTTAGCCAACTCCTGATAACAATTTGCTTTTGGAGAAGTCATTAGCCTAGGGATTCACATACTTTTTCTAACCTACACTGTGAATGTTTAAATGATGTATTCAATATAGACAATAAATACAATGTGTGTATTAGTTTAAGCACACTGTCTATTGTTGTGACTTAGATGAAGATCAAATTTGATGACCAATTTATGCAGAAATCCAGGTAATTCCAAAGGGTTCATATACTTTGTCTTGCCACTGTGAAGAGAAGTCAGTGGGAATACTGCTCCTTTCAACTCTTCTTTTCTATACCTTTCCTTCAGGTTTAAAATGGCACAGCTGCACAGTCAGTTGATCTCTCCTTGTATTCAGGAGCTGGAGAGAAGCCTCGGCGAAGCACAGGTTTGTTCCATGAATACCCGCTGAAATGGCCAACACTAAGATCAGCTGACAACAATCAGCACGGCTTCCAAGTTTATGGGGTTGCACTATTGAACAGCGTGTATCAGTGGTTGCCATTCAACTGTGTTTGGTATCCTTGCCTTGTGTTGCGCTATTCCCCCTTGCTTTGCCTACAGTATTCCCCCTTGCTTTGCCTACAGTATTCCCTCAGAGTAAAACAAGAGAAAGCTTTGAATTTTGGTAAGCTGTTTTTTTAAATATGAATTTAAGCTTTTTGTATTTAAGTTTTGTAAAATGTGTTTATTGCCATTGAACTGTTGAATGTTATCATAAGGAAATTATGAAATGGCCTTTAAAATGTGAAATGCTCTCATACGGAAATTATGAACTGTCCTTTTCACCAAGATGTTTTTATATGTGGGGGATGTTTTTGTGGATGTGTTGAAAAATGCTACGATACATGAAACAGCTGCCTTATTTCAACTTGGCCGAATAGTACCTACTTTGTAAATATTTGTCTAAAGTAACTGTTTTGCACTTATTTTCTTCATCCTGGAAACTTGACATTTTGATAAAATAGAATCTAATTTAATAAAATTCTACTTAGTTTTTCAACATTCTGTTGTGAATTTCTGGTTTTGTCTCCTCTAAAACACATGACACTGATTTACTGTTTTGAGACATTGGCCACCTGCTTTGTCACTGAATTAATTAGCTGGTTCTCCCCTTGCATTTTGTCTCATTCAGAGAACAGAAGTTCAGTGCAAGCATGTGAGGAGAATGACATTTTCTTGCTTTGACTGTCTGTGACTGACTTGTCTGTGACGGCTACATCTCATCAACATTAGCGATACTTCCTTGCAATAGAAGTGGGACAGCGACATGAATATAACTGACATGATTCCTCAGTCTGCACGTCACTGGGACATTATGTTCTAATTAGCTTCATATATTTCCATCAGAATGTTCTTCAATGTTTTCTGCTGAGCACTGCGGTAGTTGGTTGCCCTTTACTCAGTGACGGTGTCTGATTTCCCTGTTCCACCACTGTGGGGAGCCCATGTTACATGATTTATCCTGAGCACCAACCTCTGTATAAACCCAGCACAGTACACTGGCATTCAGAAATACCCAATGGTTCATGCTGAACGAATGAGGAGAATGAAATCTAGCCTTGCCCGCTAATTCGTTTACACTATTACATGAAAAGCTTCATCACCAGATGTGTGGCAGTACATCCAGTTCTAGCAGTAACTTTCATTGCTTTTTGGAAGCGAAATCTGAAGGAAGATGACTCTATCCCGCAGCAGATGAAGCCTTGTGTTCACACTCTCAAACACTGTGATTAGCGTGCCTTGCAGGACACAGGAGGGTGTTGCCATCTCTGCAGTGTGTTATCGGTGTCCTTGGCAACTGCTCAATTATCAGAATGCTCTCGTTTCCTCAGCGTCCACAATAGTGTCTGAAAATGTTCCTGGCTCTCCTAAGTCCTTGTTTCCTCCAAGCTCTGGGGAGGAGTAGGAGCGCAGCCTCATTTGCTTTGAGAAGTATATTGAGCTAAGAGCGGCGGAAGCAAGGATTTGATGGCTTGTGTTTTCAGACAACCAAAGTACTCGGCAGCATTGCTGCTATTTCACTTCTATGTATTCCTTCACGATTTAATTCTATTACATCCATGTCATAGCATATCTCTGTGGTAAAGTCTAGAGAGAAGTGTTTTTTTAACCAAGAAATACGTAGGTTTTTTTTAAAGTCCGAATTCAGGTTTTAAGAAGTAAATAATGACATTGGGATGAGCATGGGGGGGATTTTCTTAACGAATTCTTTAAATCAGTTTGACAGGCAATCATGTGAAGATTGCTATTTAGCCATTGTTAGCAGCCTTGATCACAATCCCCTCCTAACAGAACATTTCAGTTTAACGCTAATTGGCGTTCCCAATGAGACAGCCATGCGCTGGTTGTATGGAGCTGGGATGGGGGGATAGAGAGAGAGAGCTCTTCAATACACACTGGTGATACAGAAAAATGGACATTTCCTGTCTGGGACTTTTGATTCTAACTGGCCATCTACTGGAAAATGTAATCTTGCTACATCATTTGTTTACGCCTGTCAGTAAGTTAAATGGAACAATGAGTAGATTTTTTAAAAGTGCAGTTTTCATTTCGGTATTCATTATCGTTCTGCCCTTTTCACATTCAACATTGACCTGTATTTATGAACCATGTACACTCCCGTACCAACCGTCCTTTTTGAGAACCATGGCTGACTGTTGCATTTGGATGAATTGTAAGGGCTGTTGTTGCTGTCTGAGTATCCAGCCCTCAGGGCCACCTGGGGAGAGAGAACAGGAGACGATCTGACAGCCGTGTTTCTGACTGGAAAGCAAAACGAAAGAATAACCTTGTTAAAAATCTCCAACTTGTAAATAATAACTTCTCGCATCTTTAATTCCTTCTATATTCATGAGCACCTGGCTTATTTGACCTGGGGAGCAAACCGAATTAGACTGCATGTTAAACATCAAAACTGTTTTGGAGGTTGACCGTTGGGTTTAGACCTCAGACCATTGCCTTCATGATATTTTGTTACTTTTGTCTTATGTAGGTAAAAAAAAAAAAAAAAGTATTTAAAAAGTAATTAAGACATTCGATCATTAACTGCCCATGCAGTTCTGTTCAGAAACGGGTCCCTGTTGAGTAATAACACCCAGTCTGAGAGGTAGAGATTATTATGGGGACATTCTCAGTCCTTTCACATTCGTCCCTGTGTGTAGGGTGGGTCGGCCAGCTGAAGTGACACGGCAGGCTGCCCTCTGTGAGGGCCTAGGCAGGGCTGCTGACCTGAGCCTTCCTAGGGCATTGTGTTATTAGACAGTCTCATTTCAGCGCTGGCAGCTTAGCAGCAGGAACACTGATGCTGTTTTCATGGCTGACTGAGGACAGCGCTTTTGGGCGAGTGTCCTCACTTTGCCTCTCCAGGAGAGTGGCCCATCGAACAAAACACAGTACGGGCAGCAGTCCCCTTCTCTCACTCACACACACACACTCACAAAAGAGCTGAGTGAAAACGCTCCTTAGAAAGATTTGTGCTGAATGATCTAGAAATCAACACTTGCATGTTAAAGCCTTTTCACAGATTTTTGGACTGTTTTGAAAAAAAAATATTCGCTTTGCAATCAGGTGCTGTAAAATATTTCCCTTGTAAAATAGTGTGATAAGCATGTAATTAGTTCATGCATCAACCCAGAATTTCCCCCCTGGGACTACAATGTCATTACTCTGACTCAAACACTCCCATGCTAGATTCTGATTCAGAGTTCATGGTCTGTATTGAACAATTGAGGCAGATAAGCAGTATCCAATACGGTTACATTTTGTTTGCTTCTTACAGTCCAACTTTTCAATTATCAATTTAGTTTCAATGTAATCGCACCATCAAACGGAACAAGGTAGAAACCCAATCAGTCAAACACACTTTCTATTCTCAATAAATCAGCAAGTGCCATTTTCCATTTTAATTTATATCAGGCACATCACATGAAGGATTCGGTCGAGTGAAAAGTAAATTACCAATAAGATCTCACTTCAGTATTCAACGTTTGTCCGGGGGTTAAGTTTAGACATTCATTCCGACTGATTAAGGTTTGGGATAGGGTAGAAACAGAAAAAGTGAAATTAGTGCACCGCCCTGGGATTGAACCTGCAATCCACTGAGACTATTAGACCAGTGGTTCCCAACTCCAGCCCTGGGATTGAACCTGCGATCCACTGAGACTATTAGACCAGTGGTTCCCAACTCCAGCCCTGGGATTGAACCTGCGATCCACTGAGACTATTAGACCAGTGGTTCCCAACTCCAGTCCTGGGATTGAACCTGCAATCCACTGAGACTATTAGACCAGTGGTTCCCAACTCCAGTCCTGGGATTGAACCTGCGATCCACTGAGACTATTAGACCAGTGGTTCCCAACTCCAGCCCTGGGATTGAACCTGCAATCCACTGAGACTATTAGACCAGTGGTTCCCAACTCCAGCCCTGGGATTGAACCTGCGATCCACTGAGACTATTAGACCAGTGGTTCCCAACTCCAGCCCTGGGATTGAACCTGCGATCCACTGAGACTATTAGACCAGTGGTTCCCAACTCCAGCCCTGGGATTGAACCTGCGATCCACTGAGACTATTAGACCAGTGGTTCCCAACTCCAGCCCTGGGATTGAACCTGCAATCCACTGAGACTATTAGACCAGTGGTTCCCAACTCCAGCCCTGGGATTGAACCTGCAATCCACTGAGACTATTAGACCAGTGGTTCCCAACTCCAGCCCTGGGATTGAACCTGCGATCCACTGAGACTATTAGACCAGTGGTTCTCAACTCCAGTCCTCCAGTATCCAACTGCACACATTTTTGTTGTAGCCCCCAGACAACTCATTGATTCAGATGATTTAATAGTCACATGTACAGGGTTGCAGGGTAGAGTGAAAATCTTAAGTTTCGAGCTCCAACATGCAGGACTAAGTTAAATAAAATCATGAAAATGGTCATAAAACACAATAGAAATAGCACTATATACATAATAATAACTGTGGCAAATAAATGTCCAGTGGTGTGGAGGCAAAGTAAAGACTGTTGAGGTGGAGTGGAATGATCATAGGGGAAGCAGCAGCATGACCATTGATGAAATAAAAACAATATGTTTTAATTAAAAATATATATATATATTAAATGAGGGCCTGTTGATTAGTTGACTAGTTGAATCAGGAGCTACAATAGAAATGTGTACTGTTGGTGGTACATGAGGACTGGAGTTGGCAACCATTGTACCAGATGGTAATAGGTGCTCACGTTGCCCCTAGTGGATGCATTAAAAAGGCATCTCCCAACGTCCTGGGGACTTGGACAAACGTTGAATACTGAAGTCGATCTGCTGTGACCAAACCTGCACAGAGAATTGCTGATCAAGCTAAAAGCAGAATCCAAAGTAACTACTGTCCAAAGTAACTACTGTAAAATTACACAGTAGGCTTGTTGAGGCGATGATTAGGGATAATTATCCACTGGTGAATGTTCTCTAAGGTGGGAGAACTCTATTTCAGAGGTGACCAGCATATTACCCTCAAATACAGGGCTGGAGTTGAACTGCAGTGTCTGAGTATGGCTGATGTGGCCCTTTCAATCTATACTATACTTGGTGATGTAAGGCCAGTAAAACATGTGCAGTAATAACTCCTTATTTTATCATTTTATCTAGTTCTGGGATTTTGGAAATGGTTAAATTACTTGCTGAAATTTTGCTGAGCTCTAAATCATAAATAGATAGACTGCATATATTTGTATTAACTAACCATCATTCAAGAATGTGGTTAGTGAACCAGAAAACACAGAACATGTTTTTATTTATTAATGAAATAGAGCAAAACTCACTCTCAAATTCCCCATGAAGCCATATCAATGGAAGTAACTTTGACTGACAGTTCTGGTTGTGTAGCGCCAGTGACACAAATGCATGCAGTTTCAACTTGCCCTCTACAGTGAGTATGATACCAGTTTACCAGGAACATCAAGTTTGAGTACCCCCCCCGCCCCCCCCCAGTCAGACCCAAACTCCACCATTCCTTCTCATCCAGACAGGAAGTCATTACTGAGGCTCTCACCTTTTCACAGATGGCCATTTAACACATCACTGGCAACAGCAAATAAACCAGGGTCCTGGAGGCACGATCTCCAGCAGCCTTGGATTGCACAAACTATTATCACACACTCACCTGCATGGAAGAAAGAAAGGTGTACTTACTCAGTCTCACCCGACCGCAGTGACACAGAAATAAACCCTCATTCTATATTACTGCCCCCGGGGCCAAGATGGTGGATTGTGATTTAGCCTATACAACATGGCATAGGTGGATTACTTTCTCACTTCTTGAAGCTTTTACGTAGTAACAGACAGCATAGATATAGAACACTGATATAGTGTCTATTAAAGATGGGCTGTAGTAGGCTCCAGTGTCTACAGTCTCAGTAGGCCTTGGTGGTGGTGTCTGTATACATTCTCTTTGCTCTTCGGTCCAAATGTGTTACTGTCATATTTGCACTGTCAAGTTGCTCCAGTGCCTCGTGGTGCGAATGGGGATTTCAATGGCGATAAAAAAAAAAAAAAGATGAAGCCGAGTCTGACAAGTTAGAAATGAGAAAAGTGACTGTGACCAAAGCCCTGGAGACAGACAGACAGACAGACAGAGTCGCTGTGTTTCAGTCGTAAGGTTTTGTTTACTCTCCGTCTACATGGAACTCCTCTCTCCCTGACGTAGCCTCCTATCAGAACCGACAAACAAATCAGGGAAGAATCTGAATTTCCCTTGATGATATTACATCATATCACCATCCAGTGCTGGCTGAATGATACGGGCAAGTGTGACGATTATAGCTTAGTGATTTGGGTGTGTGGAGGAGAGTAGTATATTGATTAGGATTATCGTTCTCTCACTGTTGGTCAATCATTTGTGCTTCCTGTATTTTTCTATTTTTCTCATAATTTCTTGAGATCTCCTTTTGTGTATGTCTGTGTCTGTGTGTTGAGTGGTGAACTTGTGCATGACAAAATAATGTGAGGAGGGTTTCTGGCAAGGCCACATTTCTAAATCACAAGCAGCTCTGCACGGGACCTCCCCAGTCGCCATGCCACAGTGACATGTCTGTCCTATCCTGACGGTCACCTCCACAGATGGAAGGCAGTAGCGGCAGTGCCCAGAGGAAGAGGATCAACTGTCAGATAAACGGAGAGAGGTACAGGGTCCTCTGGCAGATCAGTGCCTACTCCTCAGAAGAGAGGAAGAGAGGGAGGGAGAGAGAGGGGGCTGGCAGATGATTCTCTATCTGTATCGGTGCCATCAGGAGGATAACATGAATACAAGCCAAACAATCAGTGATGTCTGGCAGTCAGTCTTTCTTCCATGGGTTTACTCTTAACACACAAGTATGTTTTGTTACTTGGCTCTGCTCTACCGTGGGGAGTAAGGCAACGCTAGCTGCTCATCTGTGACACTGATCTGACATGAGTGTGTCATTTTTCAACAAATCAAGCTCATTTGATGACGAGGACATTAGATAGCATGCTAATTCATGTCAACTGCGGAAATCAGGAAATATCTACCAAAAAAGAAAGATAAAATAACAATTGTAGTTATGACCTTAGGTATTTAACATGAAGAACTTCTGCACTGCTAGTGCACTGTTAGTGCTGTGAAGAACGTTTACTGAATGCACTGATGATTTGCTGTGGATAAGAGGGTACTCTTAGATATATTGAGATGTTTACAAGGAATTGCATGAGATTGTATTTGTTCGCCTTGATTTTAATTTTATTTAGAGACTCTGGTTTCTGTTTTTTGGCTTTCTGAATATAACATGCAGTATAATTATAGACTGGGTTTAAATAGACTTGACATCGCTTGCTGTCTAATGTCAAGAGTATGGCAGATTTTATATCATTCATCTATAAAGGCTGGTTGGATTCAGAAGAATACCTTTTAGAAATGCTTTTTCAGTTTTTTTTTCTTCTCATCCACAGAGGTAGATTTATGAGAACGTCACACTGAGTGTGCACGTGCACTGCCTCCCGTACTGCAGGCTGTGTTTTGTGTGCAAGCATGCTCGTGCAGGCCTGTGCCGCATGTTGACAACAAACACCAGAGATGTAGTCAGCCCAGCTCAGGCATCTGATTAGAACAGATCGGACCCATCTGTGGTACCAAACTATCCCTCAAAAATAACACGCGTCTCCTCCAGACATCCCATCTAGTTGAGGAAGAAGGGCATGTTGCCTAAATTAACCTCGAACTAAAGTATTGGGTAATTGGTCAGATGCGCGATTCAATTCTGGGTCCATACGTGTTAAGAGAAGAGAGAAAGAAAATCGGAACCCTTTCCTTAATTCAAAAGATGCTGACGCCTGCGAAATCGGGATTTCTCCAAATAACCAGTGACGAAAATCTAAGGATCGGAACTAATGCTGCTCTTTATTGCGCGAATCCCGTTGTATCATGGCATATCAACGGTACCATTTATGTTTGCGTAGTCTGTCCACAAGAGATTACCATAAGGGATACTTGTTACATATACACGAGGAGGATTTACTGAGTACGGGATACTTACTGATTAATAAACTTCACTTAAATTTCTTCCAAACAGGTAACACGTGACATACCTGTGATAAACTAAACACGAGGAGGATTTACTTAGTACGGTAACATGCACACAATAATGCAATTATTGTGGATAGTCAGATTCATATAATAGTTCAATTAAAACGTGTACATGCTTTGCAAGAAAAACGATTTCCCTAATAATCTTGTTTACATGGACGTCTGAAATCAGGCTAACGGATGGCACTGATAAATGCAGAAAATCGCCATATCAAAATTAACGTTTTACCATAGCGACCATGCTATTTTTGGGAAGCATATTTGATTCTGAGTTCGGACATGTATAGCGTGTATGTGAAAACTACTTACATTCAGTTGTTGCGAACTCACTTCACTCGCCCTATATATATAGGGCTCGTCTGGTGCTAGCACACGCGCAGATCAAACCGCTGGAACGCCGATTAAGGTGTTTACATGTCCTAATAATTTGAAAAATTGATCAGAAAACCAGGTATTTTAGTCGTCGTATACTTACTTCGATTTTGACCATATGACGATTAAGAAAAGCAGAGTAAGGTGTTTACATGACTATTGCCATACTCGGCCTTCTGCCACAATCAGTTTAATATCCAATGATTGCTGTACTATGTGAACGTACTCCCTGGTACCAGCATTTGTGTGTCCAGTACTGTTATCACAGATGGAGGCAGTCTCTTCGGTATGCTCCACACAACCTGTGCTGAGTTAAGGAAGATTTTCAACTAATAGCAAACCAAACAAGGCCCGAGTCAGCTGGTGAATGGACGTGCTTAGCGACGGAGGTAAAATTCCTCCTTAATTCCACATAATCAATGCAGCCCCAATTGACAGCTGTTATTGGCTAATGGTATCACTGTTTGACAGTGGTGTAAAGTACTTAAGTAAAAAATACTTTAAAGTACTACTTAAGTTGTTTTTTGGGGTATCTGTGCTTTACTATTTATATTTTTGACAACTTACTTTTACTCCACTACATTCCTAATGAAAATAATGTACTTTTTACTCCATACATTTTCTCTGACACCCAAAAGTACTCATCACATGTTGAATGCTTAGCAGGACAGTAAAATGGTCCAATTCACGCACTTATCAAGAGAAAATTGCTGGTAATCCCTACTACCTGATCTGGCAGACTCACAAACCCTAATGCTTTTTACATTTTGTAATTATAATTCTCTTTTACTTGTCTTTTTTTTTTTTAAATGAACGTGTTAAAAAAATATTTTTTAGTAGGTTCTTTGTTTACAATTTATGTCTGACTGTTGGAGAGTACCCCTGGCTATCCGTAAATAAGTAAAAATAGAGAATTGTGCCGTCTGGTTTCCTAATATAAGGAATTTGAAATGATTTATACTTTTACTTTTGATACTTAAGTATATTTTAGCAATTACATTTACTTTTCATACTTAAGTACATTCTAAACCAAATACTTTTAGACTTTTACTCAAGTAGTATTTTATTGGGTGACTCACTTTTACTTGAGTCATTTTCTATGAAGGTATCTTTACTTTTACTCAAGTATGACAATTGGGTACTTTTTCCACCACTGCTGTTTGATAATCATTCATTATTTATCGAAATTACATAATGTATTTGTTATGCTGATATTGCTAAAGGTAAGGAAGACATTTACGGAGGACATTATATCTAGCATCGACCTGTGCATCAGGTTTGATGTATTTTTGTATTGAAGAGCAATACAATTTTTATTGGAGGTTAAAAAAAGCCACATACATCATTATCCATAGAAACCCAGTTCCACATCAGAGTCTGTGTGCCTAAATAATTTTTAAAAAAACTTGCACTTCTTGCAGTTGCTTTTTTTTGGACAAAATGCTCTGCGGTTTCCAATCCTAGTGTTATTGTCAAAGCATAAACACATTTTTTATTTTTTTTACCAGCTGTACATATTGATAGCAGAAGGAGGAGATGCGCTCTTATTGCCACTGTCAGACTCCTCTCCTTCCCTTGGCAGTATTGTGTGTCAGAAGACAGGATGCCCAATATTCTCACTCCAGAGACATTTCTTTGTGCCCTGTCCAGATAATCCTGGGATTTCTTTTTAAAGACTTCTGCTTCATTCCTTGAAGGGGAGAAAACGCACTTCCCAGAATATTTTTGTTCTTCTTCTAAATGTACAGTATTCTCCCGGCTCCTGCTTGTATGTTTGCCGTGCAGCGTTGGAAGGAAGTTGATATATTAAAGTTGAAATTCAAAGATTAAGCTTGAAACTGACAATATCTCGGGAAGAGTACAAACGTCATATGGATAGAAGGGAATTAATATGCATATGGTTATTTGTTTGATGCATCTAGAGTTATATCACTGGGCTTACAAATGTGTTGGTGAAAGACATCTAGTAACCTGGTTCCCTACACAAAGAAAAGTGTTCTGAAATGGAGTGGAAGAGGTTGGTTTTGTGACATGGGTTGTGTGTGTGTGCGAGCTTGCTTGTGTTTGTTTTGCTCTGAGCCCCCTGAGCACTAGGGAGCATCTGCAGCCCCTCTTCTTCATATGCCTCATGTATCTCACCCTCTCTCAATCACTAATTCATTGGGATAATGAATTAACAATTCACCATTGCTCATTTTCCTATTATAGGCCTGTTTTCTCATCGCAGATGACCTGGTTTGAAAACAGTACTTTAGTTTGTCTCTGAAGGACCCCAAAAAACTGTCTGAGTTATATCAACAGCAAGAGATACTAGTTCTGGTCCACATTTTGTCACAATTGTCTTCATCAGGCTTCACTAAGCTGAGAACGTTGTGTTGAAATTGTTTTTGAGTCTGTGAAAGATTTATGGTATGTCTACAGTCTAGTCTGAGTACCCAAAATACATGTTTTCAGATGAGATGAATAATCTATTTTCACAAAAATATCTCCAGCCTAGTCTGAGTAGAAAATGCATGGTTTCAGACGAGATGAATCATCTATTTTAACAAAAGTATCATTGCATTCACACTAAATTGTCTTCCCTAGGTATTGCTATTGTTATATATTAAGATTTTCTATATATATATATATATATATAAAATATATTTATATATATATATAAAAAATATCTAAATATATAACAATAGTAATACCTTGGGAAGACAATGTATATATATGTATATGTATATAGTCAATGTATATATATATATATACATTGACTATATACATATATACATTGACTATATCAAAAATTAGGAACACCTTCCTAATATTGAGTTACATCCCCCCATTTTGCCCTCAGAACAGCCTCAATTCGTCAGGGCATGGACTCTACAAGTTGTTAACATTTAGTGGCCGCTGCCAACATACTGACTCAACTCCAGCCACTTTAATAATGGGAATTGATGGAAATTATGTAAAAAACAATGCCACTTAATATGCTTTAAACAATGCCACTTAATATAATGTTTACAAACCCTACATTACTCATCTCATATGTATATGTATATACTGTACTCTATATCATCTACTGCATCTTGCCATCTTTATGTAATACATGTATCACTAGCCACTTTAAACTATGCCACTTTATGTTTACATACCCTACATTACTCATCTCATATGTATAGACTGTACACTATACCGTCTACTGCATCTTGCCTATGCCGTTCTGTACCATCACTCATTCATATATCTTTATGTACATATTCTTTATCCCTTTACACTTGTGTGTATAAGGTAGTAGTTGTGGAATTGTTAGGTTAGATTACTTGTTGGTTATTACTGCATTGTCGGAACTAGAAGCACAAGCATTTCGCTACACTCGCATTAACATCTGCTAACCATGTGTATGTGACAAATAAAATTTGATTTGATTTGTTGAAAGCGTTCCACAGGGATGCTGGCCCATGTTGACTCCATTGCTTCTCACAGTTGTGTCAAGTAGGCTGGATGTCCTTTGGGTGGTGGACCATTCTTGATACACACGGGAAACTGTTGAGCGTGAAAACCCCCGCAGCGTTGCAGTTCTTGACACAAACCGGTGCGTCTGGCACCCACTAGCATACCCCGTTCCATTCAAAGGCACTTGCGGTTTTTGTCTTGCCCATTCACTCTGTGAATGGCACACATACACAATCCATATCACAATTGTCTCAAGGCTTAAAAATCCTTATTTAACCTGTCTCTTCCCCTTCGTCTACACTGATTGAAGTGGATTTAACAAGTGACATCAATAAGGGATCATAGATTTCACCTGTTCAGTCTATGTCATGGAAAGAACAGGTGTCCTTAATGTTTTGTACACTCGGTGTATTGTAGCATTGTAATGATGTATTGATGTTGATTGTTTTCTGCCCAGGGACTACAGATGAAAATAAGCTATCAAGCTAAATCTGGTGCAATGACATGTTGTACATGGTCCCTGGCAAATAAATGAATACATAAATAAGCTGAGAACGTTCAAGATTGTTTTGGAGTCTGTGGAAGCAGGTATCTTTCTGACTATCACCATCTTGCTGCTTTCTCCTGCTGACAGAGAAATTAACCATTCAACATAGAAGGAGAGCTGTTCATCTTGGAAAGGATGGAGAGGCCTCTCATTTCAAAGGCTTTAAAAGGTAATGGCCGCCTGGGCACCGGGTCGGTGATCGGGGTTGTGTACCTGCCCTGGGTGAGTCTCGATGCATCTCTCATTGGCTTTCCTTCCCTCCCTCATTCCGACTAACCCCCTCTCCTCCAATATTATCTTTAATTCCTCTCTGGATCTTTAATTCACTCTCTGGGAACAGGTTAGCTGATAAACTGATTCAGACAAGGGAGCGCATTAGAGCCTGTAATGCAGTTTTTGGCAGGAGGAGGCCCAGCATTCATTACACTAGTCTTTCTTTATTTAGGAGCAGCTTCATCAGCAGCTCCTGTCATTTAAGGACAAAAGCAGTCCAGTTTAAACAGGAGCCAGGAGGGCATGGACAGACACAGAGGCTGGAGCAAGGGGAGTGAAGCTGGGGCTGGGGAGAGTGCCAGACAGCCAGGGACGGAACAACAACATTCCCATTTCACCTCATCTCTCTCTCTCTATCTCTGTGATAAATAGAGGATCTGTCATCGTACCGGCGCTTGACACGATTGTTGTCGTCACATTCGCCCCGCTGTACTAGCCCGTCCTGCTGTGTTCTGATAGGATTATGCAATTTATCAAACACCGAATTACGGCCCAAAATGAGGGTATACACAGGAATGAGGTGCAGTCGCCACATACCGTGTTGATATGCTGAATGTTTGATGTTTCAGGTTTAGCTGGCTGTGCATACAGAGAAGGAAAAGCATGCATGTTGGAATACGGTACTCATCATTTCTGAATTATTATGGCTTGTATGGGGAGTCAATATTAGATTTTCAGTTAATTAAAGTGTTTCATTGATTTCAAAGGATGGAGAAGTAGTGTTAAATATATCAGGGGTGTGAAATTTTGGAATCGACAGTGTCAATCTTCATAGGGAGGCATAACTCTGTTGACATTGAAATAAACAAGGCTGTTTCAGGAAGCGGCAGGGATCTGTAGTAGGTGTAGGAGTGTATTCCAGGTATTCCAGTCACCTTCGTCTTGCATGCTCTATTCTGTATTCACTGAGTGCCTGTGTTTGAAATTGTTCCTAGTGCTCATAGCCAGGGTCTAGTTAGTACTACACTATATGACAGGAAATGGTAATCCATCATCAGAGCTCATCTTGCCCTCTCTCGTTCTCTCTGTGATTAAAGGCAGTGGCTGTAGCCGGAATATTGCATGCATGAAAAATCTGCCATGACAGCAGTTTTGCCTCAACGCTGTAACTATGGTGGATAGAAAACGCCGGTTGGATTGGCGGCACTTGGGGCCCTCGGGGCCAAGTGGCACACCTTTGAGATGCCATCGCGTCCCCCTAGGGTGACCGGAGAGTCAGCGGAGGGTGCTGGAAGGTAAAGGCCGAGGACTCTGTCCTTAATGAGGTTAGTGCTCAGAGCTAATAAGCTAACAAGGCTGACCTCGGTCAGAAGCACATCGTGGTATATATAGACTGGAGTACGAGTGACAGTCCTAGAGGATTATCACGTTATATATAGACTGGAGTCCTGGTGACAGTCCTAGAGGATTATCACGTTATATATAGACTGGAGTCCTGGTGACAGTCCTAGAGGATTATCACGTTATATATAGACTGGAGTCCTGGTGACAGTCCAAGAGGATCATCACGTTATATACAGACTGGAGTCCTGGTGACAGTCCTAGAGGATCATCACGTTATATATAGACTGGAGTCCTGGTGACAGTCCTAGAGGATTATCACGTTATATATAGACTGGAGTCCTGGTGACAGTCCAAGAGGATCATCACGTTATATACAGACTGGAGTCCTGGTGACAGTCCTAGAGGATTATCACGTTATATATAGACTGGAGTCCTGGTGACAGTCCTAGAGGATCATCACGTTATATATAGACTGGAGTCCTGGTGACAGTCCTAGAGGATCATCACGTTATATATAGACTAGAGTCCTGGTGACAGTCCTAGAGAATCATCACGTTATATATAGACTGGAGTCCTGGTGACAGTCCTAGAGGATCATCACGTTATATATAGACTGGAGTCCTGGTGACAGTCCTAGAGGATCATCACGTTATATATAGACTGGAGTCCTGGTGACAGTCCTAGAGGATCATCACGTTATATATAGACTGGAGTCCTGGTGACAGTCCTAGAGGATCATCACGTTATATATAGACTGGAGTCCTGGTGACAGTCCTAGAGGATCATCACGTTATATATAGACTGGAGTCCTGGTGACAGTCCTAGAGGATCATCACGTTATATATAGACTGGACTTCTGGTGACAGTCCTTCTAGAGCAGAGATGGGCAACTGGCAGCCAACCCCCCCCCCCCCCCCCCCCCCATTTTTGATGGCCATCGGCTCAACTCCCCCTCCCCCCCAAAAAACAAATGAATAATTATTATATACTTACTGTTGCGAGTTAGAATAGTAGATAACACAAGGTGCAATTTCGAAATGTGGTTGTGCATCAGCAGTTTCTCTCTTGTTATGTCAGTCTCTGATAGTCAGTCAATTAGCCCACGTCAGCTAACATTTTAGTTAGTTTAGCTGCCAGCTCTCTAAACTTGTTATCATGGTCGAATTACCGTCCGGGGGGCCACCATTGATTTTGTTAGTCAGTCTCACTCAGATATCATATTAAAAACTGCAAACATTTCTCTCCACCTTATGGAAAAATGTGTAAAACTGCAGGAAATTAGCTGTAAAATTCCTAGATCTTCTCTCCGCCCCATGGCAAAATGTGTAGAATTGCACAACATTAACTCCAAAACGTTCTCTCCGCTGTCAAGAGGGCCACTAAAATGTTTTGCTCTCAGTGTGTGTGTGTGTGTGCGCGAGTTCAGAGTTTTTGTGGCCCCCAACCCCATCAAAGTTGCCCATCCCTGTTCTAGAAGATCATCATCAGACAGTACCTGACAGGCAAAGTAAGTCACTGACAGTGACAGTCAGCCAGACAACAGCAATTAGTCTAACGTCCTCCTCTCCTGTCTTTTAGAGCTCTGAGTCCACGACTGTCGGAAGCCGTATTAAATCAGTCATATTATGGCTATGGGGAACTTCTTGGTTAATACATTTCCTAATTGTATCACTTATCTGAAAAAGTATGAATAAGGTCCATGTTGTTCTTACGTCACAAGAATGTAAACTCCTTCCCACTGCACGGTCTGCTCATGGCTGCCTTCGCTGTCCTGCTCCAGCACATTTCAGACAGCAGCATGTTACGATGACAGTGTGTGACTGCCTCCCTGGTCCTGATGAGATTATTCCAACAGGCTGTCAGAGCGGTGGAGAGTCATGGCGGTAGCTGAGAGGTAATGAGCCAGATGTGTGGGCCACCTGGTGGACGCAGTGCCTCCGTATGCCACCCATGACGGAGGCAGTCATGTAGCTCATGGGCACACTGCACACTGGTACTGACTGTACTGGCTGCTGTCTGATGACGTTTGCTGCATCTTCTTTATGAATGAGGCGCTCTGATGGAATTTCTTCAAATAAATAAATAGTTTGTAGTTAGGTTACTGAATGTAGAAAAACCACACACTGAGTGTCCAAAACATTACGGACATTGAATTGGGGCATGGACTCTACAACGTGTCGAAAGCGTTCCACAGGGATGCTGGCCCATGTGGACTCCAATGCCTCCCACAGTTGTGTCAAGTTGGCTGGATGTCCTTTGGGTGGTGGACCATTCTTGATACACACGGGAAACTGTTGAGCTTGAAACATCCAGCAGTGCTGTAGTTTTTCACATTAACCGGTGCTCCTGGCACATACTACCATACCCCGTTCAAAGGCATTTAAATGTTTTGTCTTGCCCATTCCCCCTCTGAATCACACACATACACAATCCATGTCTCAATTGTCTCAAGGCTTAAAAATCCTTCTTTAACCTGTCTCCCCCCTTCATCTACACTGATTGAAGTGGAGTTAACAAGTGACATCAATAAGGGATCATCACTTTCACCTAGATTCACCTGGTCAGTCTATGTCATGGAAAGAGCAGGTGTCCCTAGTGTATATTGTTAGTCACTGTTTGACACATTTCTCTGGATACATTTGTAATGTTTTCTTCAATCAAAAGCCATACTGCCTATACCCTTCCTCAACTATGACCCACACCTGCTTAACTCACAAGGAAGTTACATCCTGTTCAGAATGTTTTGTAGACTCAGTGTATTTGGAACACACTTTAGTCAACTGACTTGTTTACGTTGATGTTTACATTGCTTTCTTGTTTACATGGATGTTGATCTCAACTCCATGATGTCTTTAGGGAAATGTCTGAGGATCGATAACTAGGGCATAGTACTATCATGTACTATTCTATACTAGAACGATTCTAATGAGAGACTATTTCATGTTTCATCAGAAAAACATAGCTTCTTGCTTAATATTATTTCTCCTTTCATACAGAATAGTATCCAAAGAAAGCCCTTGCATACTGACCCTCTTAGTATCCAAAGAAAGCCCTTGCATACTGACCCTCTTAGTATCCAAAGAAAGCCCTTGCATACTGACCCTCTTAGTATCCAAAGAAAGCCCTTGCAGACTACTCTTCTTTTGGCACGATAAACTTTTCCCACAGAGCCACCGACAGCCAAAGCGATAAACACACTCACACAACCCGATATCTCTCTTTCTCCAGGCCTTGGAAGGGAAGGGGCTGCAAATATCTTATGGTTTGGAGCTACAGTGGCTTGGCGATACGCCCATTTAATTCATTTAACCCTGAGCAAAACAGAGGACCTCTGGCAAACACCACAGAAACAAAATAGAGTACTGAATCTTTATTCTGGAGGTAAATGAACTGACGGTGGGTCTGGAGGTGTGTCATCAGTCTCTGCCTCTGAGCTAGGGGCGTTCGTGCTGATACAAGCAGGCAGTTAACTGTGCCCCCTGAGAGTTACACTGTACATAAAGGCTATATAGCCTGCATGCATTTGGATATTATGATAGTATGCTATTACGTGTAAGTGTATGTGCTTGGTGGGTAAAAATATGGTCTTAAGCCAAATCTCCTGACAGAGTTACTGCTAGGGCAAGAGGAAAGAAGATCATGTGTTTGAGGGCACTGTGTCATATATGTATGAGATAAAATATTCATGTAGAGAGCAGTGGCTGTGTGCTGGCTGGCTGTGATCTACATCAGCAATAAGTTATTGTCTGTGCTCTGGTTGACAGTACTGCCTCCCAGACACAAAGTTATACAGAGATCCATGAATACGATATGATGGCCTCCCAGGAACGATTGGCCATTTTGACATTTGGCAGTAGAATGACCTTTAAATCAAAAACGCTCACTTGCCGTAAATCCTTGCACTTCTATTAATGTTTTATAAATATAAACTGATAGACATCAAAATATATACTTGACATTTTGCTTTGTGGCATAGCTTGTTAAAGTATGTAGGCTAGATGTAAGAGATTATCAGTCATCCACCCTTTTTTCCCACCCACCTCGGCTCCCAAGACTGTTATCGAAGCTGCAATATGTAACCTGACCAAATTCACATAGAAATGTGTGTCATAGATCAGTCATTCTTATTGAAAGCAAGTCTAAGAAGCTGTAGATCTTTTCTATGTGCACTAGTTCTATGCTTCCCGTTCTTAAGTTTCGTTTTTGCGTCTTTTACTTTCCGTTTTGTACATAGCTTCAAACAGCTGAAGATACAATATTTTTGTTTATTGAAAATATATTTCACAGCGGTTTAGATGGTACAATTATTCTCTACACTATACATTGCGTGTTTTGTCACATAATCTGAAATTAGGCGAACTATTCGAATTTTAGCAACCAGGAAATGGCGGAGCAATTTCTTCATAGTGCATCTTTAAGGTTTTAGTTGATTATCTTTTCAAGGTCGTCATTAGTTAGTTATAAGAAGACAGTCACAAAGCTTCTACATGACCTATCCATTTGTTATTGTTGAAGTAGATTGATGACAAAATGTTAGGCTAATTTTACCTTTTAAAACTGTAGCCAAACCCACAGTGGCTGTACCGTTTAATTGAGACTGTAGATGGGGGTTTGGCAGAGGGTAGAAGGGGTAGAACCTGGCACAGGGCCTGTGAGTGTGCTTCCCCATTGCCAACCCAGAGGACGGTTGTACTCTACAGAGGAGGAACAACGGGAGACATAGGGTTGCATCCCAAATGGCTCCCTTTTCCCTATTTAGTGCACTACTTTCGACCAGGGCCCATGGCAGTGCACTATATAGAGAATGAATAGGGTGTCATTTGGAACGTACCCATAGCAGCCGGATCTGATCTGTGAAGTTTCCCCTTCAGTCACCCATCACTGTCCACGGCTCTCTCTCACTCTGTCAGTCCCTGGCTGGCGCATGGCTGCGGCGTGTCGCTGGACCATTCAGCACCATTCAGCACCTCCAAAGATGATCACTTCCTGCCCTTCCCCATCACACCTTTGTCCCATCCCTCGCTCCACCCTGACAAGGTGAGGACGAGTTATCACACCTGTCAGCTTTATGACTCCCTGTCTGCCTGTGCTGAGGTAATAAAGTCTCGCTGCAGCTTCTACCAACATGGGGGTGAGTCACTGTGCCTGATGGGAAATTGGTCAGTGGAGTGTCGTAGTCGGGGGAATAGAGCATTCCGCCCTATGGGTTCTTTTAGAAGGATTGTTGTTTGATTAATAACTAGGGGAGGAAACAGCCATACCTTACTGGGGTTTTCACATGGGAACCGGGCCATAAAAGTGCCTAATGAAAATGGAAGTTATACTAGTAGAGAAACTGAAAGGATACAGTTAAAATGTGTCTTTACTTCAACTGCCTCCAAGTTGTAAGTGTGTAGTTCCATATAGACTACAACTCATGGTTACGTAGGCTATGTTGAAGTAAAAAAAATACATGTATGGTGAAACCAGCTTCAACCACTTCATGCATTGGTAGCCAGAAACCAGACTTTTGGCTCTGCAGTTTCTCATTAAATCAATTGCCTTGTAATAATTTGGACATAATGTCTAACCATTTCAAATCAGATGACAGACTAAAAAGCTGAACATTCTATGCTCATTAAACTCACAAATCTGTCATGTTCTCCTAAAATTGCACCCCAATTACCTTGTAATTCGCCTCTCTTGACTGCCTCTGCTGCCTTTCCACGTTATCCAGCATACGGTTACAAAACATGGCCCTGCTACTGAACATGATGGTAGTGGCACATATGCCCTGTTTCCATCTAGGGACAGTTTTGGGGGTCAAAGGTCATCTACATATCTGACAGCATGAGGCAGGGGTTGACAGGGGGCACAGGGACTCAACCCACCCCATCAGGGCTCTTTCCCAGAGGGCTCTTCCTAGAGAAAGGCTGTGTAGGACAGGATCTGAGGCCCATAGCGTGCTGCTAGAACCCCCTTTGTGAACAGTAATTACACTCTGTACATCTGCTAGAGAGAATAAGGCTCTGCCCTATGGTTCCATACGTAGAACTCACTGGGCCACAGCATATGGGTCTGTACCTTCTCTCATGGTGAGAGCTGTAGATAAATAAAGGCTTCATGTTTGGGCTTTTAAGGTGTTTATCGGCTATCCCACCTCAGTGAGAATTACCTCAGCTCCACCACAGGGGCTTTGTCAACTGCACTGCTTTAATTACTAAGCTTGCTGGGGGTTTGTTGTGTAAATTAAAGTATTTGTAACCTTTAGTCGGTCAGTTTGATACAGTTTGATATCATTTCTTCAACAATAACTATGACAAAAAATACTTGTTAATTACCTATTTTTCCTGACCAAAACTATTATGATAATGAGAGGAGACCCTGGAAAAAAAACTATTACAAATTACTTTTCATTTTAGTTGTCGAAAATGTGACTAGACGATAATTCCAGTATGTCATGCAATCCTCTCATGAATGAAGGTCTTTCAGTTGCGCGGTCTGAGCTGATCTGCGCGGCTCTCCCACACAGCTCCCAGGCGGTCTCTTCAGTCACTCGGCAATCTTTTCAACTGATGCAAAGCAAGAACACTTAACGAGTAACTAACCTGAACTAGAAACAATAATGATTATTCTCCCTCTTACTTTCATGTAGGCTATTTTTGCTTTGATCTCATCAGAAGCTCTATTTTCCCATGTGCGCTGTTGTTCATTGATGCGGTCTCTTGCAGTCCGTAAATGCGGGTTGAGGTTGCTTTTTTCATATGGGAAAATCAAATGGTATTTGTTGAATATTAAGAGTGCAAGTAATATTTCTGCCATTTCTGTGAAGCTTCAATCTCCCATTTTCTCAGAAAACCACTGTTATTTACCTTACCCCCTTGATGGTTATGATGGGGAGTGTTATAGTATATGGTTAATTATGGCTGGCATTGGTTACAATCTGCCACAATATTAATGTTGCCAGCTAAAATATATAATGGGATAGTAGTCCTAGTTGGACAAAGCTATCTGAATGTGCATGTGATGGAAGTTACAGGTAGCTTAAATATTAGCCTAATTATTTAATAGAAAAGATTGCACTGACTATTATGTGGCTGAAATGACTGTGACTAAGGTAGTGGAAGCTATGATGGAAGTTAAGTTAGAGGTTTGAATGAACTATTTAACAAAACAGAAGAATGTTACAATGACTAAAATAGTACTAAAATGACTGACTAAAACTAGACAAACCTTTTCCAGAGTTTTAGTCGACCGATCATAACTAAAACTAAGAAGGATGAAATGACTAAAATGTGACTAAGATCAGAAAGTGTTTTAGTCATAAAGACTAAGCCTAAAACGACATCTAAAATAGGTGACAATTAACACTGGATGTGTAAAACGAGGACGTTAGAGACAACTACAAGCTGAGGACGGTCATTGGCGGCATGTTGTATATCTCAGTTATGGCTTCCAGGAAACTCAGAAACCTACATTAGTCTTGTGGTATTTTGTGGAGTTTTCTATTCCTCACCTGAGCTGCAGGATGTAACCCTTCAACGTTTTCTGTTTTCTTATCACTAATCCTTTTCCACCAACCACAAATGAATAGATACAGGTCACTGCAAGCCTGAAGAAAGTTGTAGATTACTCCACTGTGAATATTCCTGAATAATATGAATCTGTGATCACACGTATCCAGTCTGCATTTTGCAGGTAGATTCCAAATAAGAGAAGATGAAAACCTAGGTAAACTCCCTTCAGATGAATCTATGCTGTAGTGTAGTCGAATCAATGTTGATTATGATTGCAGAGATAGAGAACCTACCTCCTCACTCCCAGCCATAGAGAACAGGAGAGTGTTCCTGCAGAAACCAACCAGGAGGGTCTGAGATATTGATATCTCCCTCCCATCCAGGCACTGTAACTACCTTTGTATTTTCTATTTCATTATCCTTCCATGTTATTACAAAGTGGTAAATGTTGCTTGTAGCCTCGGTGGGTGAATCATTTACTGCTGGAAATAGATTGGAGATAAGGAACGCCTGCTATCCATACTGTTATGTAAACTCCATTAGGATTATTCATATTGATTCTTGTGAGTGTATAGCCCAACATACAGTAGGTCATTCATATAGACCCAGTAGACACTAATGATGCTGATTGTTGATGTGTCTCCTTGCGGGAGATGACGCTGTTAACCAGACATCACCATAGGTATTCTGGGTAGAAGACTGATAGTGTTTGTGTCATGCCCAGCACAATATAACCTCTGTTTTGAAATCACGGTATAAGGGCACAAGGCGAGACCCATATGCAGACACAGGAGGCTGATGTTTGAGCTCTGATATTTGTTATAACACAAGGGGTAGGCAAAAGGCAGGTCGGGTGCAGGCGAGAGTTCATAAACCAGGTCAGAGTCCAAACAGTACAGGGCGTTAGACAGTCTCGAGGTCAGGATAGGTAGAGGTTCAGTAACCAGGTCCGAGTCCAAAAGACTACAAGGCGTTAGGCAGGCTCGCCGTCAGGGCAGGAAGAACGGTCAGGCAGGCGGGTTCGGTGTCAGGACGGGCAAGGGTCAAAACCAGGAGGACTAGGAGAAAAAGACACTGGGAAAAATAGGAGCAAGGAGATAAATGCTGGTTGACTTGGCAAACAAGGCGAACTGGCACAAATACAAACAGAAAACACAGGTAAAAATACACTGGGGATGATGAGCGACACCTGGAGGGGGTGGAGACAAGCACAAGGACAGGTGAAACAGATCAGGGTGTGACACACAGACCCTGACTACTTCAGTTACTCACTGTCTCAATGGATGCTTGGGTCTTTGGGGAGTACCAGAAGAGGTGGTTTATTGGAGGGTCAATTGAAATGGTCCATATTGTTGGAGGAAGTCCATCAAAGCTCTCCCTGACACAATAGAGAAAGACCCTGGGGTCTAGCCAATGTGATCTGGCAAGTCTCCATGCCTCCATCTCTTCCTTGAAGGAAGGAATAACATATGGTCCCCGGAGCAGTGTAGCCTACATGGGTCTCCTGCCTCCATTTAAGAGGAGAGGAGGAAGCAAGGCACACTTTCCCATCTGTTAATAGATCTGGGGTGTGGAGCTGACATACTCCTAATGAAGGAAAACCAAGATCTTGGGAATGGTGTCATTTTAGGCATATCCCATTCCTCGTATTTTATGTAATTTATTTTCATATTAAAATGACACACACAATCTCTTAAAGCTGTAATCCTTAGTTGGTGAAACAGCCATGTCCGTTTGGGATCTTACAACGACAAAGAAGTAACTGCAAACAACGAACACAGTTTTTTCCCCTCTGACATCATCGCACGTGTGATAGAAGAGCACAATATGTACTGCGCTGATTTTGTTACCGTGCTGCCTGACGCTCCTCAGCTCTGCAGCTAACAACAATAACAACGTAGTGGGGAGGCCAGTGGCGCTCTTTCCCATACTGCGGATGCCATCTTTAAAGGGACCCTCTGTTGTTCCAGAATGATAATATTGTTTAAAAAATATAGTTAGTGCTTTCCCCCATAATTGAAATCTAGGATCCTTAATTGGTGAAACTGCCAAGTCCGTTTGGATATTACACCCACTAAGAAGTTACTGCAAACAACAAACCCTGTTTTAACTTTCCCTCTGACATCATCGCACGCGCGATAGAACAACAGAATATGTAGTGCACATTGTTATTACCACGCTGTCGGTCGCTTCTCTCCTCCGTTCTCATCATCAAAACAATAACAAAGGCTCTGGGGGCGAACAGTGGCGCTATTTCCCCTAATGCAGATTCCTTCTTTAACCATGTTTACAGACTTGTATGGAGAATTCCTCTCAGCTGATTTTCATGAGAGATGGCATCTGTATGTGTAGCAGACTAACAACATTAATGTTGGGCTAATTGATCCAGAGCTGGAGGTCATGGTTGTGCAGGCAGGCCAGCCCTGCCCTGGCAGACTCCTCTGGCCATCTGGAGGGAAGGGGGAAAGGTGTTTCTGGACTACTAGACCATTTTGTCAGACCCATACAACACCCTGTCCACTTGCTTTGGCTGGTTCGCCCTCTGTCTGAACAGGATGTGATTTCCTTGGGAGTTGAGCAGGTGTGGGTTTTAGTTGAGGAAGGGTATAGGCAGTATGGCTTTTGATTGAATGAAACATTACAAATGTATCCAGAGAAATGTGTCGCTATATGGTAAGTCAGTCAGTGACTAACAATATACACTGAGTGTACAAAAGATTAGGAACACCTGCTCTTTCCATGACATGATCTAACCATGTGAAAGCGAAGATCTCTTATTGATGTCACTTGTTAAATCCACTTCAATCAGTGTAAATGATGGGAAAGAGATAGTTAAAGAATGATTTTTAAGCTTTGAGACAATTGAGACATGGATTGTGTATGTTTGCCATTCAGAGGGTGAATGGGCAAGACAAAAGTGCATTTGAATGGGGTATGGTACTAGGTGCCAGGTGCATCGGTTTGTGTCAAGAACTGCAATGCTGGTGGGTTTGTCACATTCAACAGTTTCCCGTGTGTATCACGAATGGTCCACCACCCAAAGGACATCCAGCCAACTTGACACAAATATTGGAAGCATTGGAGTCAATATGGGCCAGCATCCCTGTGAAACGCTTGACACCTTGTAGAGTCCATGTCTCTACGATTTGAGGCTGTTCTGAGGGCAAAAGGGGGTGAAACTCAATATTAGGAAGGTGTTCCTAATGTTGTATACACTCCATGCAGGATAGTTTGCTTACTCTAGTTAGTATTAACATTGTTGCGCACAAACCAGTGGGAGTGGTAGCATGTCACAAATACAGTAGCTTGCCGAGTACAGTTGTGTGCCTACATCAACTCAGTCTCACATTTGTAATCTGGGTGAACAGTCCCTTTAAGATAGAGAAAATAAGGATTGTGTGATTCCCCTTTAAGGCTTCAAATGTCTACATTTTCCCAAAGGTTAAAAGAATAAGAAATAAAGCAGCAATTTTACACTCTCTCTTTCTTCCCCTCATTACCCAAAGCCACACACCATGCGGTCAATGCTCTTTGCAACAGCTGATTGTAGGAAACTGTTTCAAATACATGAGTTAATGTGAATGTTTAACCTCTCACATTCGTAGGAATTGGGGCATATGGATAGGGCTAAATTGAAATGTTTCGAACAGAAGAAATATGAAAAGCATATGCAAAACCATGGTAGCAATTTTAAGGGAACAGTTAGGAGATTATGGGAACATTATTAGACCAAAGGTGAGAACACAACAGTTCGACCGGCAAGACTGAATCCAAACATTACACTGTTGATTTTATGTGCATTTGACATTTTCTGTACTTTTTGCCGCATCTGAAAATATTCTGGATAAATTCAGTAACATGATCAAAATATTCCTGGAAAATGTGGGGGTGGTGCAACATAAGACACAAGAATGACAAAGGTTTGAGTGAGAGGACTCACTGGCGTCTGCAAGTGTCCACACACCTCTCCAAAGTATGCACTGTTCTTTAGTCTTTTCAATGCACTTGTGTGACTCAAAGAAGAATCTCCAACTATAAGGTGCTTTTTGAGCTCTGCTAGCTGTGCCGTTGAGGACCTGGAGCAACTCCGTCACACATTTGTAACATGGGCGAACAGTCCCTTTAAGATAGAGACCATTTGTCTTGATGTGTGATTCCCTTTTTAGGCTTCACATGTCCCAATTTCCTCCAAAGGTTACATTTGTAAAAAATAATGATTTGTGATTTTACACATTCTCTTTCTTTCCCTCATTACCCGAAGCCAGGCACCATGCTGTCAATGCTCTTTGTAACAGCTGATTGTTGGAAACTGTTTTAAATATATGAGTTAATGTGAATATTTAATGCATGAACAGACATTATTATGTATGTTGATTGACATGTCATCTGAGTGTTGAACACTGAGAATACCTCAATGTCACCTCAAACATAGATACACTACTTAATAATGGTACGCCTCAAAGCTCTTTATTACAGTATTTAGAAGATATCTGTCTTGTATAACACACCAGTCCGACAGCTAACCTTTTTGTATATATGCTTTTTTGAAAATACAGAACTCTCAGCGTAGCTAAATCTTTGCTAAATTCCCAATCTGGACCTCGTAACATCATGGCCACCTAATCATCCCCAGCTTCCAATTGGCTCATTCATCCTCCCTCCTCTGTCATGTAACGATTCCCCAGGTCGTTGCTGTAAATGAGAACGTGTTCTCAGTTGATAAAGATCTGTTGTAGTTGTTTCTCTTCACCTTGGATTCCTGCTCTGATAAATAAGAGAACCTGCAGTGTCCTCATCTTTGGGTTCTGTTCATATACAATCATGCTCTGGAGCATTTGTAGTTAGTTATGTCCTTCAGAAAGACATTGACTGATGAGT